>NC_136494.1:89752004-89774504 GCF_053919585.1 Euprymna scolopes | reverse complement strand
ATTCATGGAATTGGACCGTTCCTCTGAATACAAAATCTTGGATTATTACCAATTCCTTCTGATGACAACCAGGTGCTGAGCTTGACATAATTATTATCAGTGTGGAAAATGGAATGGATTTAAGCGCAAAACAATTTCGAAAACTTTAGGGTTAGGTTTTACTTATGATAATTTAAAAACGGATTGCATTTTTATTTTCATATTCACGGTCAATTTAGAATTTATTAAAGACGGATAAATTGATCTGGATGTAAAAATTTGTATTTAAATTTATGCAGGACTCATGTTTATTTATAATATGACACAAACTACACTATAAATTAAATTCCTCAAATCCTATCGGAGCCATTATGTCATTTATGTATATTTGTTTCTATAGTCATGCCACTAACATACACCAGATGCAGTAATTTCCAACAGCTGGCTTAGAATTCATTCACTTAACGATGGCTCTCGAAGAAAGAGAGCCTAAGTTTTGGATTGGTTTGCTTGTCTACAGCATATCTACTCTTTTTGGTCTCTGCAGAATCAAATTAACACTTACCGGCATAGAGTGCCCCAATAGTTAATATGTACGTATTGCTCAATTCAAGCAAGAATTTTATTAAATTATCTATTCACGGACTAGCAACTAATGAAAAGTCAAAGGAAAGACTTGCCTATCTGAGCCTACTTGTACATTTCAGCTTTTATACAAAATGTCTTTTAGGTGTTCTATTCAAGTTATTTGTTTGTAGCGCAACTGTTCAGACTGTTGAGTACTGACTACTTATTTCAATACCGCAGTGCACCTGAAAAGTAATGAGACTGTGAGTTATGGGTGAAAGGGCAGCAAGCAGACCATGTTATCTCAAATAATATATTGAGCGCAAATAATTAATCTTAGCTATCTGCAAACATTTTTCACATGCTGATGTTCACACGTTGTTATATGGCAGCAACCTCCCTATTTATGTGAGCGTGATCCAAGTGACTTTTATGTTACCCAAATTGATGCACAATACTTACTGCTAACGATTTATTGAACACATTTCAATTTTACTCATAGCTGAAGAGAGATGCTTATATATATATATATATATATATATATATATATATATATATATTGACTTATTTTCACCCCTTTACAAAGTATATCGCCACTTACACGCAATGGGCTACTATTTGGGGCCATGGATAGGAAATAACAAGATATGTTACACTCAAACTTCTGCATATCAGTATAAACATGGAAGCAGGCAGCAGGAAGGGAATTCCAAAGAATAGAAAGCTTTCTGGCATTTAGGAACATCAACAGTGAAGGGGTGAGATTTTATTACTAAGCGGCTGTACGTCGAGGAGGGTACAAGTGAAACGAGTTCATCAGAACATGTTCCATTAAAATATTTGTAAAAAAAAGGCACAGTGATGCAACATTGCGGCGATGGGACAGGGGCTAGAGCTTAGTTGATAAAATGGGACCGATTAGATTGACCACTCTTTTTGGGGCCCTATCTAAGAGGGAGAGACTAGTGGTAGATGCACCAGCCCAGATGTAGCAACAATACTCCATGCATGGGCGAATGGTGGTCTGGTAGAGGTATAGGATACTCTCAAATGTGAGTAGTTTTCTAGCTCGATAGAAGGAACCCACCTTCTTTGCAGCAGCCTTTGCAATGTCCTCCATGTATTTCCAATGGTTTTAGAATATAAAGCGAGTACAATGGTTCTAGTTAGATTTTAACTCCGTTTCACTGGTACACATCTGGACAATACCACCCCACTTTCATCCCCTGAGTTCTGGGAAATAGGACTCTTTTATCAACAATAACATAAAAGTATTTTTACAACATCTTTCAGGGATAAATTCATCAAATCAGTCTATTCGTCCTATACAAAAAAGCAGGAAAAAAAACAAAAAAAAAACGATTTCTTTAAGCTTCAAATAAAGAAAAATGTTCATTTTTGCAGGTATGAGGAAAAGGTAAGTGAAAGTGACAGTTATGTGTTCAGGTATAATTGGAAAGAAACCCACTTTGGAAAATGTGGCGGGAAAATCTATAACTATCCGAGAGAATTCTGCTTAGATTGTTTAAAATTTATTTTATTTTATTTTTCCTTTAACGCATCTTCTTATCTGCTAAAATGAAGATTAGATTTATTATGAGGAACCAGTTTGTTGTTAATCTTCACAAGTTGTCTGCTTTCCAGCAGTTTCGAAAGAAAAAGAAACATTTTCAAAAAAATGTTTCACTCCTGATTTTTATGGCTATGGCATTTTTTTAGTTGCCTTGTAATTCAAAGCGGAAGACAAATAAATCATTACTTTGTCAAGAAAATATTTTCTTAAACTCTAAAAATACCAATAATTGATTAAATTAACACCGTCTTTCTAAGCTAAGGTTACTTAAGCACTATGCTCACACACCCATATATATATATATATATATATATATATATATATATATATATACACACACATATATATATATATTAGAAAGAGATAGAGATATACGCACATATATTCATCCATTGTTAACTGTTTTGCGTTTCAGTTTCTTATTGAGGCTAGACATGATAAGCGTTTTAAGGTCAGATTCCAAATCAGACCACCATAATTCTGAAGCTACTCCTTACACATAGACCATCTCTACACCCTAGGGAAACGTCAGAAATTATATAATGGTTCCATAAAACTCTATTCAAATTAAGAGTAATGTGTTATACATGAGGTGAAAACCGATAGATAGATAGATAGATAGATAGAGAGAGAGAGAGAGTCCTGGAAATAGTATTTATAGTATATATTTGGATGAAGAAGTCTTATAATAAAGACGAAACGTTGATGGATAAGTAATTTGGTTTGTTCCTTTTTCATCTCTCTAACTCACCGGAATACTTCATCCAGAAGTTTTACAATAAGGACGAAACGTTGATGGGCACATAATTTGGTTTGTTCCTTTTTCATCTCTCTATCTCATTGAATATATATATATATATATATATATATATATATATAATGAGATAGAGAATAATGAAAATAGAATTCCGACGATATTATATGTATATATAAGAGTACGCGTGTATGTGTAAGTCTTACATTTGCCCTGTTTACATTTCAAATCCTCATTGGATGGAAAAGTTCCAAACGTGGAGCAAAGAGATTGTGAAATGATATCTTTGTACAGTTGCTCCCAGATCGATTTCAAATTGGAGTAACAGTGCCAATCAATGTGCAATTTCTGGGTTAAATAGGTTCTATTTGGGATACAATACAAAAGTGAATACAGTAGGGTGGGCATAACTTGATATCTTTGGGGGTTAGAAACACCAACCTTTTTGCTATTATGACAAGGTCCTCTTCATCCAAGTTGGTGGTTCTTGTCAGGCTCCCATACATGGGATAGATGGGAGCAGTTCTGGATTGACATGAAACTGCATCCACACATCTTTATCTGTATTATTATACTATCATATTATATAAAAGGAACTTCGTGTGTGTGTGTGTGTGCGTGTGTGTGTGTGTGTGTGTGTGTGAAAGAGAGAATTAGGGGAGGGTGGAATATTTGTTGATCCTCATTCGATCCAGGACAACGCCGGTCTACCTATTAGTATACACATATATTTCGATCACGAATCGTAGTAAAAGCAAGCACTAAAAATTATTTTTTTAGTATATTATGTATTTAAAGTATAAAAACTTGTACTGAAATAATTAGATTCAGCACTAAATAATCTTAAAAGGGTTAATGTGCCATAGCCATAAACAAGCCTAGTCTGTAGCAAACAAATTTAATGAAATATTCTTATTCATCTGTCTCCAGCGATAACATAATATTACTGAACGAAAATTAAAATGAGAATTCATTTGTCAACAATTAAGAATGTATTATCTATTAGATATTATGTCACAGCTATGTTTTTGTTAAGTCACAATCGGTCCACCATCATCGGTTGTACCCTCTCTCCCTTTGAAAAAGGATTAGTTTATTGTCAATCACCTGAGGCATCACTATCAGAAAATTCTGACAGGACTTTTTCAGATACAAGTATCTCCGTTGCAGCCAAATGGCTGCAACGGAGATACTTGTACCAGAAAAATATACAGTAAATGAAACGTTTAATAAATGCTTATTTTTTGCATTTTTTGCATTTCCATACACCAAACATGGATATAAATATCACTAAAACATCCGCTGGGTCATAAGCTTCATTTCGGTATCTAACTTGCCTGGGTGGGTTGCCTGTAGGCTGAGCTAAGCCGCGTCACACACACAGTACGAAAATTTATAATAAGATATTTCCTAAGACAGAATGCACTTCTCCTAATGTACTGGCTACTCAAAACGTCACCTGGCTTTGTTTGTATCCTCCTGTACAGAAAGTAAATAGTACAAGGAAGGTATTATGAGATGCTTGGACTTGGAGATGGGTTCGACTTCAAACTGGCCAGCATTCACAATATCTGACATTTTGACCCATACAAAGTATTTAATAAAGTTAAAATATCAGGGTTTCAAATGCTGCTTTTAAACGCCTGTGGGCTTAACTTACCTTGAAACGAAGAAGCAACTCAATTGTCTCACCTGATTTTGTTGTGTGTTTGATTGTGAGTCAGACAAAGCTGAGATTCTTCGATTATTGATTGTTTTGACAGAAACTGAATACAAAAGATTTGACCCTGAAAAGGGGTTGGAATGCAAGAAGATGATTTGCATTGAGGAGAGGAATAGTTGAAGAAAGAGATTAAAATAAAAAAAGACAGCCTAAGGGGGTGGGCGGAGGGAAGATAAAGACTGATAAAAAAAAAGAAAACTTGAAGAGATAGATAAAGACAAACTGAGAAAAATAGGGAGAAACAGGGACAGATAGACTGAGAATAACAGAGAGATATTGGCGGAAAACGGAAAAAGATAGAGTATGTCTGTGAGAACAGGAGAGTGATTGGGAGAATAAAGGAGAATTTGAGAGAATAAAGAGAAAAGAAGATAGAGTTGCAGAAAAGAGGATAGATTGTGGGGAAAAGAGAGAAGGATTGAGAGAAAAAGAACAGAGATATTTTAGAAAAAGGAGAAATATTGGAAGAATAGGAGAGATATTTAAAGAAAAAGAGAAAGATTGAGGAGAGAGATTGAGAGAATTTGAGGAAAAAAGGAGATATAGTGGAAGGAAAGGAGATAGATTGAAAGAAAAAGTGAGACTAAGAAAAAAGAGAAAAGTTGTGAGAAAAGGAGAGAGAGAGAGATTGTAAGAAATAATATTTCTATATTAATAAAATAATAAACAGAAATGGAAGCTTGCTATAAGGATTGCTGGTAAATAAGCATGTAGGTATTCATAAAGGTTAATAACAATGCAAAAAACTTTACTAATGAAAAAGAAAATGAACAAAGCAATAGTAAACAATATTTGAGGTATATAATCTTCGTAATTATTTATTTTTCAATGGATTTTAAATAGAATATCAGTAAATATAAAACTTATTGTTTAATATAATTACAATCCAGAATGGTGGCACATCTTTTGTTCACACCTTATAAGGCAACTCGATGAGATAGATTGGGAGAATAGGAGAGATATTTAAAGAAAATGACAAAGATTGAAAGAATAAAAGAAAGATTGTGAGAATAGGTGAGAGATTATTAGAAGACGTGAGTATTTAGGGGAATAGGAGAAGATTTTTGAGATTGTGAAATAAGAGATATAGATTGTAAGAAAAAGAGATACAGATTGTGAGAAAAATAGAAATTGCGAGAAAAACAGATAGAAATTGTGAGAAAAAATAGAGATTGTGAGAAAAAATAGAGATTGTGAGAAAAAAATAGAAATTGCGAGAAAAAGAGATAGAAATTGGGGAAAAAATAGAAATTATGAGAAAAAGAGATAGAAATTGTGAGAAAAAGAGATACAGATTATGAGAAAAAAATATAAATTGTGAGAAAAAGAGATAGAGATTGTGGAGAACCGAGGGAGATAGATTGAGTGGAAAAGAGAAAGATAGAATATCTAAGAGAAAAAGAGAAAGATTGAACGAATGTAAGAGAAAACAAAAGAGATATAACTTGTCAGAGAAAAGGAAAAGGTGAGTTAATCTGAATCTGAGAATTTTAGACAAAGGCTGGTCTTTTGTAATAGACTGAAAAGAATGGGAAATCGAATCAACTTAAAAAAAAAACGTAAATATCAACGTCAGGTTTAATAGATTATGTTGGATTTGAGACAACAAAAGACAAATCCAGTTAAACAAAAAAGTCAGTTTAGGGTTAGGTAAAAACAGGAAACTCGAGGTAATCGATCAAACATGATGTTATTTGATTTCAGCGTTTTTGTATGTTTGTTATTTTTTAATGTTTTATTTATGGTTTGCTTTGACCTGCTCCTTGATTCTTTCCGCTTTTTCTTGGTTTTGGTAATTTCATCACAAAAATGACAAGGAGAAATAAAAGAAAGTAAAACTGAAACAATGAACATACTAAAACCGAAAATGGAAGGAAAAGTGAAATATAAAAAATCAACAAAAAAGGGGGGGGGAGAGTTCATATCTGATAAACGAAACGAAAACCAAAAGAAAAACGAAAAACATAAAATTAGTAAAAAAAAAAATAGTTAAAAAAGCTTATAGTAAAAGATTATCAATAGAAGGAACGGGTGTGTGTGTGTGTGTGTGTGTATATATATATATGTATATATATATATGCAAAAAGGCAAAGAGAAATAAAAGTAAAACTAAAATAGATTCAAAATAGTCATAACGATAATTTAAAATGAAAAGCTGGTCTTCTAAATATTTCTCTCATAATATATTTGTATTAATAAAGTTATAAAATGGATCGGTAGTTTGCTTGAAGCATTGCTGGCAAATAAGTATGAGGGTATTTATGAAGGATAATAGCATTGCAGAAAACCGGAATAGTTAAAGAAAAGATGAACAAAACAACCAAAGACAATATTTCAGATATGAATCTGCATAATCATTTATTTTCCAATAGAATTTTACATAGAATATCAGTAAATATAAAACATTGTTTAATATCATTCTAATCCAGGATGGTGCAATATCTTTTGATATTTCAGGAATAACATTCCCTTTCTCAAAAGTGAAAGCAAAGGTTCAGTATGTCATTAATAAAATTATCTTATCATGCCACATGCCGGAAAAATCTATTATTACTCTTCTAACTCCCTTCCTCAGGCCGTTTGCCCTTGAAATTCCATCCTTGTCCATTGTTTTCCCAAGTGTACAAAAATGCAAGAATTTCAATGTAATTTGAACAAATATCTTGTTACACAACTTCCCAATTAGGATCTCTCTATATGAATCTGGCGCCTTAGCTCTGTAACTCTTTACATCTTAGTAATACTATGTCTTGTTTTGGATGAATAAATGTAAAAAAAATGTCGTGTGTGTGTGTGTGTGTGTGTGTGTGTGTGTGTGTGTGTGCGCGCGCGCACTCGCCAAAAGATTGGAAAGGAAGCTAGACGGCACATAAACCTGTATGCTACGAACAGTGTTAAATATATCTTGGCAAGATCATCTCACGAAGCAGCAACTTTATGGCAACCTACTTACTCTATTTGCTACCATCAGTCTATGATTTGACGGTCACTTCCAGAGGAGAAAACAAGAGCTGGTAAGAAATGTATTGATGCGGAGTCCACGGCGTGGACGCACGAGCATAGGATGACCTAGATCCACGTAGATCCAGCAAATTGCATATGATACCCATTGTGACCCTGAAGATCTGATGCAGCTTATGAAAGACAGGGAAATCTGGAGAGAGAGAGAGAAAGAGAGAGAGAGAAAGAGAGAGAGAGAGAGAGAGAGAGAGAGAGAGAGAGAGAGAGAGAGAGAGAGAGAGAGTCAGTCACATTGGTCTGGGCAAGAGCCCGACCAGATAAGATAAGATGTTTTTGTGTAGATGTAAGTAAGAAATCATATTCTTCTCGTGTTGAGTCCAATATTTTTGCTTTCACATTTTAGATAAGATTCTATTTACTACTTTTGCTTATTTGCGCTTTCAATATGTTTTTATTTATTGGGATAATATATCGGTTTCAACTTCAAACTTCAGCCGACCCTCTTCGGCCTCTGTTTTTGACTGCCTACCTTGATAAATGAAGTTCACTCGGAATGCAGACAAAAGCAAAGGCTGGAGAGAGTCTGGTAAATTGGTACTAACTATAGATCCCCTTTGTTTGGATTTAAAACGGACAGTACTGTTGTTGTTCTGATATTTTGTAATAGATATAAATATTATGTTCTGATTTTAAAAATTTATTTATAATCGAGCACATTGCTCAGGTTGTTTCCTACTAACTATACATCTATACTCCTATGAATTTCTGGTCTAAACATTTGAAATTTTACATAAAGGGTATTCAGAGATAGATCAAGCTTTTTAATCGGTTTGGATCGAACATTTGAGCTACCAATATATAAATGTATGTATGTATGTTTGCATGTCTGCCTAAAACTTTCGACAGAGGCGACGGATTTTCACGAGATCAGTATCGTTTTCAGACGACAAATACCGAAAAATTGGCTAAAAACGTAAATTTCTTCACCCTCAACTGGGCACTTTTCTACAGGGAGGGGTCGCTTTTTTCACCGATATTTTTGAAATTCATCTCCTCTTTTCAATTGTCTAGCCTTAATTTAAACCTACGTCACTTCCGGTTTGGCGGTGGTCGTAACAGCAAAGACGTCACATTTTTTTTTCTTTTCCTCCTACGCGGTACGGGGTTGAGCCTGCCTTCCTACTACCACTTTTTTTTTTTGCTCAACACACACCTCAAAACACCCGGGCAACGCCGGGTACCACTGCTAGTATATATAAGATTTTTTTTACATTTACATATTAGTAGCACAGTTATATAAATACGAAAATCTGCCAGACTCTCTTGTGTTCTATAACTGTTCAAAATATGCTGTTTGACATAATTCAGATCAGTACTTATTCACAAGTCTTGGATAGAGGGTTTGGCCAAACTATATGCAGAACCAAAGAGTATAAATTCTTTGGTTATGAAGCCTGGAATGTCAAAACTATGTCTGATATGCTTTTCTATTGTTTGACATTCGTCTAGATTTGTGTACGAAACAGAGTTTTATCTCGACCATCTTTCATATTTCTGTTGGATCAAGTTTTCATTTGATGCTTTTACCAGAAATAGAGATCTTTTATTTTTTCTCGAAGCAGAATGTCTTGTAGAATCTGCTACGAAATATATTTAAATCCATATTTATTTTTGCTTGTCTGCGCGTATTCTTTAGTAATGTGTAACAACTTATCAAAGCCAAAATCCTCTAAAGGAAGTGAGTAAATATGAATTATCAGTTGAATGATGAAAAATATCTTCAGAGGATTGAATATGATGAATGGAAAGGATAGAATTTGCTTACTTAAAAGGACAAGTATTTGTTGACATTAGACTTAAAGTGTTGTAGTCTGCAGAGAACAACCCCCATGATAAAGTGTTCCTCAGACAAAAGAGTTTTTGAAAAGAATTATGTTAATGGAAATTCTGATTGATGCTATGCTCACAGAGGAAGAAAAGAAAGTTATATGCAGAGGTGGTAATTGTACGAGTTCTTGCTGTGAATGTCTTACAGTGAGAAACTAGAGATTGAAGCGCAGTGGATCACATACCTGGGAAATAGCCAACATTTTATGTGTTTTTACTTGCTTACTTTCTTCACAAAAAAAAAAAAAATTGAAGACTCGTAAAATACAAATATTCCATTGCGTTTTTAATGCATAACCCCAAAAGGGTTGTTATATCATCAAACAGACAAACCAAACCAATAAGAATTGTTCTACCCCCACCCTACTCTTCATCCTATTAGCAGATACCTTGATAAAAATATCTTCTCGCGGGCATATTGCAGTAATTGATGAAGAAACAGTGAGTTAGCAAGCACTTAGCTAAACAATTACTTTACTTCAAATAACTATTACAGTTAGTAGTAAGTACAAGATTATATATATATATATATATATATATATATATATATATATATATATATATAGAGAGAGAGAGAGAGAGAGAGAGAGAGAGAGATTGGTGGAGAATGGAATGACTATGTTGTATACATTTTTTTTTTGTAGTCAAACCGTGAAGCTCTGAAAGATGAGCTTCTGGGATACGGGATATGAATTGAGAGTCTAATTAGGTGCTTTACTCTCCTTTGTTTCTACGCTGCGCTGTTGGATTTAATGGCGAGAAGGTATTTAACTTAGAAAGATGCGACGAGAAGCAACAATCCGTTGGAAGGAGTAGGAGAAGAGAGGAAAAAAAATGAACGTAATGAAGAAATTGTAGAAGAAAAATCAGCAGATATTGTCTGGAACGTGCAAAAAAAAAAAAATCAACAACAATCATAGCTTGTTTTAATTTTAGAAAGTTCAACAAAAGAAGGTGTGGTCATAATGAAATAGAAAACTCACATGGAATGGTACCTTTTCTAACCCGGGTATCTTTTTCTAAGCTTATGAAAGTTTACCTTGCTGCCATAATGTTTATGGTTTGTACCCATCCCTCAAGGCCGAAATTTTTGCACCTATTCATTCTAGTTTTTTTGGGGTTTTTTGCCAATGTTCTTTTCTTTTTTACATAGCTATTTTTTACATCCTTAATTCGTTCGCAGCTGCAAGCATTTTATGTTGTCATGTGTGAATATAAAAAAAGACACTTCAAGGCATTTCAGGTGAAGAATTAATATATATATATAGAGAGAAAACCGTTAATATAAAAACATGAAAAAGAAAGAGAAAACGAAAATCTAATTCAAAAGATTTTAAAAAATTCGCAATGAATTGTTGGATACAAAATGGAGGAATAAGAGAATAAAGGATTGTCATGAAAAGATGAATGGGAAAGAAAAATGGCGAAAAAAAAAATTTAGAAAATAAACTTGATAAAAGAGAAAATATTCAGGTGTGAAGAAGTTATGCGGCAGATTAGACATGAAAGTTTGATGAGGACATTTACAAAAAAACGTGGGAGTAAGATCAGAAAGGCAAAAAAAAAAAAGATAAAGGAATAATAATGATGATGAAAGTATAATTAAGAAAAAAGATGAACGAGAAAAAGTGGAGGGAGGAGGCCACAAAGTATGACGAAAAAGAAAAACAAAAACAGCAAGATAGAACTAAAAGAAAAAAGAATAAAAATATAAGACTAAAATATATAGATTTCGAAGTAAAACCGTTTAGAAAGTGGCGCAGTTGTTACTGGCATTGAGTATTAATCTTACAACGTTTCGGCTGATGTAACTTCCGACCTTTTTTAGGTGTATATTGTTGAAATATCTCTGGTGAATTTTAAAATTTGCCCGGAATTTCAATTTATTTAATCAACTAGAGTAACATGCTCTCGTCCCGTCAGCCTTGAATTATAGCCTTTGTATCGCTCGCACTGAATATTGAACAGAAAAATGTTACTTAGAATTAAATCCACCGAGTACTTTATCCGTTACGTTGTTATAGAAATTGGAGATTCATCTGAAAATTTTGCTTACACTCCTTTTCTATAGAAGAACTAAACTCACGCACACATATTATACATAATTCCAAAATGAATATTATAAAAAAGAGCTTCATGTTAGATTACACAAATACTCTAGATATAGGCGTAAACCCATGAATTTTAATAAAGAAAATGCCAACTGTTTTTGATCGGAATATTTTTGGCGAATCAAATTTGAATAGGTTTCCAAAGCTATCAAAAGTGGAACCAAACAACTTGAAAATCGACACTGCGCTTGCAGAGAAGGAATTATTATATGCAGTCAACAGACAGAACATATACTACATTTTGATTGCTACTCGAAGGCATTTTCCTTGGTAGTCTTGAAATTTCCATTCCATCTAGGTGTCCTACCCATCTGAGATTCTTTTCCGTTAATAGATCCGACATAGATTGGAGGCCTTCACCGACACATATTTCATAAATTTTATATTTGATAAATTCCATATTTCCTAATTAATGACCTTGTTCTGGAATACTACAGTAATAATTTCCCTGCGATGACACACAATATAGTCACTTTATTATAGTATATGTATATTCCATATTTCTCTTCACTAGGAAAGAGGTGATACAACTTCTATGCCAACTTTAAGTTTTTATTCGAATCGTAACGAGTCGTTTTTTCTAGGTTTTTCCTGAAATTTCATATGAGCTGTGCTTGCTTTGTCCAATCTTCATCCAAACTTTCAGTTTAAATAGTTTTAATTAGTCATAATGAAATGGCCCATCTCTTACTATGTTTATATTTATAATTCCCGGCCTTTTTCACGGGATGTTGTTTTACTCTCCCACGCATATTTATTGGTTGTCTCCTCAACAGCTGAAGGAAATAACAGAATGAAACATGTTTTAAGGGAAGAATTTATTTTAAACAAAATAGTATATCAGCAGATATAGCAATATTATTTAACTTGTATGTTGCAGAGAGAGAGAGAGAGAGAGAGAGAGAGAGAGAGAGAGAGGCGGGCGAGAGAGAAATAGGAAGATAGGGGTATAGAAAATAGGAGACTAATTTTGAATTTTGTTTTATTTTTTTTTATTTTTATAATTAACTGATTTGCAAATACATTGTTGAACTAATCAGGGCCCAATTGCTGATCCAACGGGTTGAATTTTTACGCAGTGTATATACTATGCGATCTCCTAAATGTAATAAAGGAGAGGTACTTAATGAAATATTTAATATAGTACAAATGAAAGTCATTATGACAGTCGTTAACACTTAGCCTTGAATATAAAAAAATAAAAAGGGAAAGCATTCGCTGCATGAGATAAATATTAAATTACTTCTTTGTATTTGGGTGATTCTGTAATTTCCAATAGAGTGTAACACGTGATAACCATCATATTAATATAAAAAGAATGAAAAAGCTTAGGACATTTTTTACGACTCGGCACTCCTAAGAAAACCGGATGTTTGAACAGCTCCGCTGGTGTGGCAAAAACCAACCGACCAATCATATCTCATTAAATGATCTTCTGCAGCAGAAGCCGCATCTGCGAGGTGATGTTGGTTAACGACATGAACTGAAAATCTGGGTGTGCTAGGTTCGAATCCAGTTTGTGCGCACTTTCACTTAGGGATGTTGGAAACCTTCGCCTGGTCCATACTTTAAGAACCTGATATCTTTCGAGAAAGAATTTTACTTAGGGGATGAAATACCAACAATAATCACCTTATTCGTACTACATGTATGAATCATTCTAGAAAGCAACAAACAAATCATCAGCAGCAGTCAATCCGGCCTTGTATAAAGGCTGTACTTCTTTCCTCATAAGCCACTCGGGACACTGTCTCTGAAGAATCACTTGCCAAGCTGCAGTCTCTACTAGCAACGTTTACTAGAGAAACCTGACAGCAGTTCTACATCTGTTTGCACATTCATCAATCATCACCTACAACTGTCTCATACGAGCTAAAAATCAACACAGTAGGGACGAGATAACAGTAGCAATATAGAGATGGCAATGGCTAAGTGGTTAACAACACTAACTGTCAATCTAGGTGCGTCAAGTTCGAATCCAGTTCGTTCCACAGAAACACTGTCACTTATGGATGTTGGCTCCTGTAGGTACCAAATGTCTTTCTTCAAAGAATTTTTACTAGAAAGATGCCAGGGAAACAAATGCCAACTACAATCATCCGATTCCTTCAAAATGAATTAATGATGCTCAGCAACAGCATCAAAAGAAAAGACCCGTAGACACTTTGGCCAGGATATTAATCAACTTAATCCCGCTGTGACGATCTGTAACATTTTACACCTATTTTTTTTAACGGTGTCGTTACTTTTGAATGGACTCAACACGTTGCAGACTCCAGCACAAAGAACAGAAGAAAGAAAAACCCCGACACTTTCGATTTTTAAACAAAACATTTATATCTAGTATTTTCAACAACGCATTTTTTTCTAAATATTTAAGCAGTTTATTTCTCCATTTTCAGCCGCATGTGACTTTTTGTCTCTGCTCTGACGACACCCACGTGTCTCGAACACATCTTTTTCTGTTCTCTTATGTCTCGATTCTCGAGCACGTCCTTTTCCACGCTCTTGTATCTAGAGCACGTATCAAACAGGTCTCTAATACGTGCTTCTCTAAACACTCTTCTCATAAGAGCTTTCTTCGTCATAGTACAGTAGAACCTCGTGATACGGCATTAATCCCTTGGTTGGGATCGTAAGGTGAAACTTTCTGTTCTTTTTATCTCTGCTGTGACGTCACATCGCGCAGTTGACTTGGTCATTGGTTTCTGCTAACCCAGCGTCAGCGACTCTATTACAGATCTATCTTTTCTTGTCGATTCACTGAATCATGAACATTTTGAAATAAATATCACTTTTATAGTTTGTTTTCTTCGATTTCTGTTATTGTCGTACTCATCACCCGCTTCTTTCATTCGATTTATTTTTTTCTTGTAAACGAACAGCACGTGATTATGGTACATTACAGAATTGGACCGTTGTCTCTCCATACACATTCATCCGCAACAGGTGTTTGCCATATAAATTTGTTTTCTGTTTTGTAATGCTTAATAAAAACCTTCCTTTAGAGTTTTTATGTTTTTTTATTAAAAAAAAAATTACGAGTTTTCCTTGTTAAAAGGTCTTTAAAAGAATCCTCTTGGAAAGCAATATATACTTGAAAGCAGCAGGATAATCAGTAATTTATACAAGACCAGAGTAACAGATCTCTTAAACCTTTCTTTATATTATTAGCCTTCTGGCGAAAAATAAACCAACAATAAAATATCCTATCTGTTTTAATAACAGCGTACTAATATTCATGCCGAATAACAATAAAATATTAAGAGCTCTCTTCAAATTTTATTTGGTGTACGTGCATGGGGGGATTTGCTTTGTAGAAAGCAAATACTATTAAGCTAGTTTCGTTTTTAACGAGGAATTATGGGAGGAAAAATCTAAGTCATCGTTTTAACGTTCTTAGTATAAAATACGCCATCTTCGAATAACCGTTTCCTTTGGTCAGAGAGGAGGATATATAAATTGCTGATGAAGTAAAAGTCTCCCAGCACGATCTCGTCTAGTTACAATCACATCAAAGAACTCTGTCTGTCTGCCTCTCTCTCTCTCTCTCTCTCTCTCTCTCTCTCTCTCTCTCTCTCTCTCTCTCTCTCTCTCTCTGTGGACAAAGTAACGAAAATCTGACCTACACAAACGATAGCGCCTCTGTATATGCTGTCCAGTGATAGAATCAAGGAAGGAAAGAAAAAATAAAAGCACACTCGTCTATAGACGGCTTATTAATATGGCATTCCTTCGCATATGAGGACAGCGACGGCTATGAAAAGGACGAATGTGAAAGCAAAGAGCAGTCTTGTTTTTTTTTTAGACAGCTGAGAGAGATAGAGAAAACGAATGATGACGATTACAGTTGAAGTCAGGAGTTCGCAAGAAGGAGTTAGGACGAATGTTTATTATTATTATTATTATTATTATTATTATTATTATTATTATTATTATTATTAAATCTTAGTTTCATTGAAGCTATTTTGGCCTCTTATTTTTATTTAGTTATTTTTTTCACTTTGTTTTTAGTTTCTGGACATGGCAAAAGCAAAACTTAGCACTGATATAATAAGGCTCTTCTACGGCAATGCAGACGTGGTGGCCTGGGTCAAAAAGGTGCGATTTGTTGTGAAACTATAGTAAATAGATGATGTGGCAAGCCCTTTTCCGTAATACTAGCATTTCAGCCCGGCGTTGCCCGGGTGTTTGGATGTGTATGTTGAGCAAAAAAAAAAAAAAAAAAATAAATCAATAAAATAAAAAAGTGGTAGTAGGAAGGTAGGCTCGAACCCGTACCGCGAATGGGGGGAAAAGAACTGGGGAAAAATCCTGACGTCTTTGCTGTTACGACCACCGCCAAACCGAAAGTGGCGTAGGTTTAAATTAAGGCTAGACAATCGAAAGAAGATGATGACTTTCAAAAATATCGGCGAAAAAAGCGACCCCCCCTGTAGAAACGTGCCCAGTTGAAGGTGAAGATATTAATGTTTTTAGCCAATTTTTCGATATTTGTCGTCTGAAAGGTCGAACTTCAAAACGATACTGATCTTGGTAAAATTCGTCGCCTCTGTCGAACGTTTTGGGCAGACGTGCAAACATACATACATACATACATACATAATTTATATATTGGTAACTAAAAATTTTCGACCCAAACCGATTAAAAAGCTTGCCCTATCTCTGAATACCCTTTATGTCAAATTTCAAATGTTTAGATCAGAAATTGTCTGAATAATTTGGTAGAGACCGTAGAGGTCAATTTTTTTTTAAACTTTGACCCCTATTATGACTGGAAATGGATGAAGGTCATTAGACGAACATCGACTTGATTGAAGCCCGGTTAAATGAGGTTTTCGTGAACGGGACATTCCCTGCCTATGCAAAGCTTAAAAACAGAGAACGCGTAGTCTTATACGCCAACAAAATACGATAACTTGCAGGAATAGTTAGATTCACAGGCTCGAAATTGCAATAAAGTTCGCATTTGTGACGAGATTCCTCAATACCATGGACGTTCTATGAACAAAATTTATTTTCCCATCTGTGGAACAATATATCTGGTATTTGCTTTCTAATTAGCAGATGTAGAACAGTTGAGGTAGCAGGATCAGTCCAGAAGAGGGAGCTAAGTAAAACAATATAACACCCAAGATAAGTATATTATTTGGTTAATCCAAATAATACAATCTGATCATATATTATAAAAACATTATTGTAATTTTTTTTTTTTTTTGATAAATCATTAAAAATATTTTTTTTTCAAAACAATAATTTTAAAAAGAACTGTGATGATTTTTTTCCTGATCCTTTCCCCCAAATCCCCAAGAATTGAAGGCAGATGTCAGAAACCTTTCCTTCACTTGTGAAAGAATGAAAATGCCACAAGGGCTTAAATCAGCCGACCTTGATGGCGGCCTAATATCTCCTACAAAAAGATAAAATGCGCATAACAAACATTTCCTCCAACATTCCATTATAAGCGACAGAGGACATGAATGTGATGGAAAAATGCATTATAATAATCGACAAAGAGAATAATAGGAGCTAGGGTTATAGTCGAGATTGCTCGACTTGAAGTCCGGTTTCTGCTATCCATTTGATTGGTAAGCCATTCTCCTAACATGATGAAAAGGGACTTTTTTACATAGGCATCACCACTTATCAAGGCCCAGAGACCACTCGAGAATAAAGGTTAGAGTTTAAAGTAGTCAATTGGACAATATAGTAATTGTCAGTTATGGAAATTCGGTAAATTTGTTAACTTAAGTGGAACGGCTCATCAAGAACTTGTTTACGTTGGACTTGAAGACAACCATATTGTAGTCAGCTGAAAAGCAGGAAAACGGAAGACAGTTCCACGGGCGTGCAGTGCTTTGTTCATGGAATCTACGTTTAGGTTTAGACACAGATAAAGAGTAGGGGGAATTATTGATAGTGTTTTCAGTTAAACGAATGTTTTTTGTGAAAGTTTGGCGAGGGGGGACCAAGATAATTATTATATTGCTTGTCATCGTCGTTTTGTCTGTGGAGCTGAAACCGGAAGTCAAAATGAACAGACAATCTTGACTTTAATCGTGGTTAGCCCACAGATTGTGAGCCTCTCCATCTCTCTACAGTCATTACAGTCCGTTCAGCTTCCAGTAAAACCGTGAGATGTTTTCTTGACTCACCTTGTATGCTCTCCTTCTCTACAAAAAACGAACAAACAAACAAAACAAAAAAAAACAGGAGTTTCCTTTTTATGTCAAAGTGTTTTGTCTGACATGTCGCCATCATCATGGATATACTTATCACTAGAGCTTGGACAACAGTATGTTCTTTTCATTATTTTGACTCTCGAGTGTGTATCCGTTGCTATCTTATACGCTTTTATATAGAGTGATGTGGTTTTCAGTTGATTAACTGTGTCTAACTGTGCCGGATATATACTCGAGAGTCAAAACAATGGTAAGAATATTCTGTTGTCATAGTCCTACTTATCAATGGGGGAGTAATGTTATATTTTGGATTCCCGGACATCGACGAGTAATCTAGCGAGGCACTGCGGTTGTCAATTGTTATTGAATATTTATATTCAATATTGAAAATATTGGAATATTGGAAAAATAAAGTCGCGATCGATTAATACTGGGTCAAATGTTTAAGCAAGATAAACAGTCGAAATGTTAGAAACGATAACAAATAGAATTTAGTATCGAAACATCGACATGGAATCACGTTAGTAGCCTGAGCAATGAGCAAGCAAAGAAAGAGTTTGTTTTATACACGTAGAGCAGTGTGGTTGCGAGTCGAGTTGGACGGTTTCTAGACGGCCGGAGGAAGCAATCGGGCGCAAGATATAGCAAAAAGGTAAACTTCAACAAGCAGACGAGAATAAAAGGCTCATATATAAAAAAAAAAGAAAATTATAACTCGCATCTGATGTTTTCCTTTTCGGAGTGAAGAATTCGGTAAGTAGCAACATGTAAGAACCGAAGAAAAAGAGAAAGAAGGTCAGTGCTTTATCTCAACAACTCGAAACAAGACAATATGTGTGTACGTGTTGTTAAAGAATTATCTTCATGTTATTGTCGCGTCAGAAACGTTCTAAATTTTAATGTCCTTCCCTTCACTCATTCGGCTATACAGTTATAAATATACACAACGAACGTTACACGTATATACACGCACCCATATAGACGATCTAAAATTATAAATATATATATGCACACACATTATATAGATGACACGAACATGTTTACCTATACACTCGTTATATTCACACCTATATAACAGTAACGACATAAAAAAGTGAAAATCTCTTTTTAAACTCATTAAAATCGAAGATTCATTCGAATCACCAATAAACATAAACAAAGGAGTGAAAATATAAATACACAACAAATAAATGTTACCAAAAGCTATCTAAGTTACTATTTTATCTATCTGAATAGCCTGTGTGTGTTTTCATTTATTTTAAAATATTGTTTCAACATTAAATAAAATAGTTTAGAGCCTGTCGGGTAAGAACGAACAAAAATATGGTGTGTCCGCTAGGTAAGAGTACTGGGAAAATTCAATTGTAAAAGTGATATTCTCCTGAAGGTTGGAGGTTCAATCCTCAGTGAGGGCGACCGAAATGTACATTTGCGAATTACTTCGGACCTCTATCCAGTCATGGCTGACGGAACAAGAGCACGCTACCCCCGTGAAGTAAATAAAGGGTTACGTTTGAAATTTCGTCCAAATTCCCGAGTTCGACAGAAACATTCCCGAGTTCGATAAGATACACCTGGAGAAGGTCGGAGGTTATATCAACCGAAACGTTGTAAAAATCACATTCAAGATGAGAACAGTAGTCCGATGAATAATAATACATATAACCAATCCTCATCTCAAAAATTCAGAAACGTAAAAATATGGTGGTTTCATTAGAGCTATAGTCGAACCTCGGTAATCGCTCAAAAATCGAAACTTAAATAAAATACTAATAGAACATTTCCGCACGATCGGTGACATTTGTTGGGTGTGTTTCTACCATTATTTTGTTTAATCTTCGATTCTTGAGTGATTATCGAGGTTCGACTATGGCCCTAATGAGACTATCATTATATAATTCTAATACGACAGGCTCTACACTACTTTTATTTTTAAGTAAAAAAACACTTTAAAATAAAACCAGGTAAGTAAAAGAGTAATTGCACTTAATTTGGTAATATTTTTTGTTGTATATTTATGTCTTCACACCTTTTTGTTTTATAAGCTATTATAATAAATGTCCAAATCATCAAATATATAAAGGTAAGTCGCATTTCTGCGTGTATTTGTTCGATTAAAATTCAGAAACTACCAAAGAAACACTTATAAACCTTGAATTTTCAGATTCTGTATGGCTCTAAACTGGTTATGGTACAAATAAATACATAAATATTTGTTATCTTCGGATCATCAGAGACCTGATTGATGTATAACTATTATTTTCATTAATTCTTACTTGTAGTTGTTCCCAAAACAACACTGAAATTAGGTCACTCGGTTGCTGATTACTTTTTCTTTTTAATTCTTTATTCTTTTTTGAAATACATAAAAAACGATGTATTTGAGAGAGAAGGGATAAGCTGGTTGTTTTGACTTTGGGTATAAATACATTTTTCGGGTTATTATATTGAACGGATCAATTGTTAAATAGAGGAAGGGGCGCTAAAAAGTAACATGACTGAGGGTGCATATTGAGAGAGGGGGAGAGTGAGTGTGAGAGAGAGAAAAAAGAAAGGAGAGTGAATGTAGAGGAAAGTGAGAGAGAAGGAGTAGGGCATGAGAGAGGGAGAATGAATGAGAAAGAGGCAGAGTGAGAGAAAGAGGAGGATAATGAGTGAGAGAGATGTGAAGAGTGAGTGAGAGAGAGAGAGAGAGAGAGAAGAAGAGAGAGAAATTTTAGAAGAAAGATTTTACACACTTGAAAAAATTCTATTTTGTTATTCATGTTCCCGGAAAACGCCTAGTGTCACTGCTAGTCATAATATAAGACCCCCCCCCCCTTTAAAATTTTTTTTTTTTTATGTTCATTGCATCCACCACTCCAAAATTCGCCCCGCCATTGGTAAAGGTTGGGGTGGGAGGTCTGTACGCGTGGCAAGTGTACCGTTTCACCCGATCCCTCTCTCGCTCTATCTATTGCAAACGACCGTGCGCGTCGCACTTCGTTTGTTGCTCGAATCTGCGACGACGGCGGCGGGGTGTAGTTTTTCTCTTCCCGTCCCCTCTCTGTGCTATACGCGTGTGAGGAGGAATGGTCGGTTTCTCTGGTGCCGTTGCCCTGCATGCAAGATACAGTTGATACCGGCAGAGGGAGGAGGGATTCAAAAAATGGAAGTGGAAGCATTTCTCTCTCTCACACACATATAGGTTTCTCGCTTCCTGTTGAAAATCTATCGAACCCAAGCTCCTGCTAACGACAGAAGAAAAGAGGAACGTGAGGACGAGTAGTTTTTAACAGTGAAAAAGAGACAATGTTTCGAGAGTAATTTAGTGAGTGCGTAAGTCTATGAGGATAGAAGAGAGAAAAAGAATACACAAGAAAATAAGGGAAAGAGAGAGAGGGAGAGAGAGAGTAGGAGAGAGAAAGAAATAGAAAGTAAGGACAGTATAAGAGAGAGAATACGATTATACGTTAAAAAGACGATGCATTATGAGAGAGAGAGGGGGGAGATAGTTTTGCTGTTTTGGTTTTCAGTATAGATACATTTTTCGGTTTATTTAATGTCGAATCCCGTAATTGTTGGAAAAAACCTTCAATTTCTTTATATCTTTAAATATCAATTCATTATGTTTGGTTTGATTATTTTGTAGAGGAAAAGTGTTTATTTTGGCTTTGCAGAACATGATTGAGTTTTGCAAAAAGAAAAGAAAAAACATGGCAATATGATATCAATGTTTGGTGCGTGTATTATATCTTCAGACAGCCTGATCTGGTAACGAGAGAGAGAGAGATGGGGGGTGAGAGTGATAGAGAGATACAGAGAGAGAATGGGTAGAGGAAGAGAGAAAGGCAAGTCAATTACTCATTTTTGTGTGTTGTGCAATTGATGTAGAACGCGTTCAGTGAAAGAATTCTTCTCTGACAGTTCCAAACGGTTTTATTTCTTTTAGCGAGAGAAGGGATTTACCCTGTAAGAATGGGAGGGTCGGGTGATATATGAGGCATTACTGATAAACGAAATGAGACGGGGGTAATTGCAGGAAGAACTGGAGTGTAGGAACGGAAAGCCAGCCCTTTATCTTCGCGGAGTGCGAGGAGAAAGAATTTTTGATTTTAGGTCGATTTAAAAATAAATAAAAAATACAAATGTGCTGGAATTTTTTTAAAACCTTTTGTTACAATTTCCTGATTACATCCAAGCGGAAGTTCTATCTCCTTAACAGATATAAAAAAAAAAAAATCGAATATAGGTGAGGGGGAAAAGTTCGTACGAAAAATATTTTCTTTTTTATTATTAGGGTTAGGGTTAGCAAAAGAGATCAAATATTTTAATTGTGTGTTGACGTGATGATACAAAAAATGTCCACAGAATGAATAAAAAATTAAATAGCAAAAAATAGAAATCTGAAGAAACCACTGTGTGTGTGTGTGTGTGTGTGTGTGTGTGTGTGTGTTTATTTCTTTTCAGCCAATAAAAGAGGTGGAAATCAAAGCATGACGAGTAATTAACTAAATCTTGTTCAACAGGACGAAAACTTGTAATTGAAAAAAAAAAAAAAAAAAAAGGAAGCAGAGAAATCTACTGAGGGAGAGAATCGAACTTCACTAAGTGTATCGATTTGCGAAGCACGAAACATCAAAAATGTTTAGCATCGCATTACAGAACAGACGTCCTGCTAAGAACAGGATAGAAGAGGGGCACACTGTGAGGATCAAACTCTAAATAAAACTAGCAAAGAGGAAAACTGAATGTATATTGACGTGCAGATAAATGTAACATTG
>NC_136494.1:89649504-89742004 GCF_053919585.1 Euprymna scolopes | reverse complement strand
TTTTTTTATTTAGCGACTCTAGTGAAAACATCACGTTGGGTGGAGGCGTATATTCGGGCCATTTTGTTGCCTTAATACTTCCTTCTGACGCTAAAAAATATTTTTCAAGCTTAGAGATATTTTAAAATTCTGAAATCGTCATTTTAAAAATGCAAATGCCCATTTTATTTAGTTTTTTTTTATCGATTTCGACATTTTTCACTTAATTGGCTAGAAAACGCTTTAAAATTTATCATTATTATTATTATTCATTTATTTATTTTGAGCGTTGCAGGATAAATATTCGGTGCTATATATGTCACCACAAACTATATAAAATCAATTAAAACGTAAACACACAAAAACTTGAATTAACATTTTTAACAGAAAATATCAATGATGTATAGTGACAGTTAATGTTGAAAAATTTACTCGTAAATCAACCGCATGACCTTTTTTTATTTTCAATGGAGTCGCTAAGATGCAAGTGAAATGAAACGAAAATATGGGAAAATGAAATAGTAGGGAAAGAGAAAGGCAGACAGGGAGTATGAGAAAGAAAGAGAGAAAGAAAAAGACAGAGAGGGGGAGAGAGACAGAAAGAGGAAGAGAGAGGGAGAAAGACAAAGAGAGAGAAAGAAGGAATGAAAAGAAGAGAGGGGAAGAGAATGAAGAAGAGAGAGAGGGGGGTGGATGTAAAACAACAGAGAATGAGAAAGATAGAGATGAAGAGAAAAACTAGAGAGGAGAGAGAAATAAAGTGAGAAAGAGAAAAGAGAGGAGGGAAAAGAGAAGGGGAGGCACAGAAAAAGGTTAAGGAGACAAAGAGAACGAGGGAGGGAGAAGATGAGACATAGAAAGGGAAGAGAGACAAAATGAGCGAAAACCGATAGAAATAGAGAAAGAGAAGACAGAGAAAGAGAGACGAAAAGAGAGGATATGAGATAGAAAATAAAAAAAGAGAGAAAGGGGACAGATAAGAAGTAAACACAAAACTTAATAAACAGATAAAAAGAGAGGAAGAGCAGAAAAGAGTAAGAAGAGATAGAGAAGGATAGGAGCAGAGAGAACGTGTGAGGTACTGAGATTCAATCTATGGGTTCCTTTCCACAAAAAAATCGTCAAGCTACAACTCGAATTAGCTTTTTCCCTAATGAGCAATGTCTTAAGCGTATGGCCCGCCGTCGATTTTCTCACAAGAACAATAATATAAAGGGAGTGAATATTGTTTTGCTGTTTACAGCTCATCGGTGCGGCTAGACAAGTAAGTGCTTCAAGGTGGAATCGAAACGCAACTGTCGAGCTCACCGTCTGCGAATGGACGTTTTGCTGGCTATTTTTTTGTTTTTCAATTTGTGAAATGAAATAAAATAAATAAAACTAAAATACGGTACTTATGCAGAATAGGAACCGCGTTATCGTCGACATATTCTGAGCAGGCGACAGAAGACGCTGAACCGCTTAGCCCATGAAATCGCAGCAGCCGACAGTTGGCAAACAGCATATTTTGTTTATTATTTTTTACGATATTTTTATTATTATTAAATAAAAGTACAAGGTAGTATAAATTAGTTGGCTAACATTTTCACGGGAAAAAAATAAAGCGAAAAACACAAAGTTTTTGTCTGGCATGTTCCAGCGATTTTACCTTACCTTTCCATAGTGTGCCGACATTAACGCGGTCTATATTCGGCATAAGTACCTAAATTAAATTAAATAAAAGATAAGATATCATTCATCGATATAATAATAACGTGAAATGGACCTGAACGCAGCACAATCTTGTTGACACGCCAGTTCTCACTAGATTAGCGAGATTAAGCAACGTTGAACCTGGCCAATACCAGATGGGTGACTATTTGGGAATACCAGGCGCTGCATGTAAGAAGGCGTTGATGCAAGAGCTACAAAAACCTAACGTCGTCATACCCACTGACGAAGAAATACATGAGACTGTGGACCGCTTGCGAATTTCATACTCCCATGAAACTTCCACCTTCAGAGGAACCCGGTTCAACCCACCTAGGTTAAGTGTCACTTCAGTTCAGTTAGATGCCGTTGTGTTCAAGAGTGAAAGTAGATAATCGAGAAATATGAAGCGAGTATTTGCCGAGCAGACTATGTGATAGAAACCCCTTTTCTTAAAACTAAGAAGTTAATTAGTTAAAACTCTGAGAATTTTGAATTGGTTGACTTGCCGAGGGTAGGTCGGTGGAGAAGAAAGGAGTGCTGGTAGCTGTGACCAACACGGCCGGTGGTCCGTTAATCAAAGAACCTGAGTGCATATTCCTTACAAGTTAAATAGACATTTCAGTCACGCGTGAATCTCGTAGACTGAGAGTTGGAGTAGATAAAAAGGGGTGGCCGCTCTACTGTTGTGGTAGTAGTTGTTGCTGTCTTTTAGACAAATTACACTTCGACCATCGTTACCCATTTGTTACTTTTACAAGGAAAGACTGCTTGTAAGCAACGTCGACATTTCGTTGCAAGACTTAAACCGTCTTTTCTTCCCCCCCCCCCCCTACTCGTCGGTATGCTAATTCCGACAAAACAGTTGATGAGACATGAAGCAAAACTACAGATGGCTTGCACGACACTCCTCATAGACATTTAGAAAAAAAAAAAGAAATAAACAGTGATAGGCCCTAAGAAACTATGTCGCATCCCACAGTTCCCGTATGTGATTGCTTATTGAATTGTGTTGGTAAATATAAAAATGATGTCCATAGTTACCAATTCTTGCCAATGCAGACACCAGTTACGGATATAAAATCCAAGATGGTGACAGGATTTACACGTGGGAGTCCAATTAACGCTACTAAGATGATCAGAGAAACGAAAATAGAACGCCTGCACACCGCGTCGGCTTGGAGTAGATTAACACTAGCAAGATTAACAATGAATCGTTCACAATAAGTATTGTGTTATGCCGTTGAATGACAGAAAAAGCGTTGAAACGTTGTAGAATTGACAAACGAAATTGTCACGTGCAGTCACATAGACAAACAAAACACTACGTCTGATACAGTTACCCACACCCAAAGCAGAAACCTCTACATATTGTTCAACGCTGATTTCATAGAAATGATTCTCTTGCAGCTCCCAAAATAAATAAAAACTCGCCTTTTCTGTTTCCTATCTTCTATCCAAATAAATAAAAGCCAATGTGTTTTCCCTCCTTTTTAATCCTAAATAAGGTACAGTGCCGCTTGGATGTAAAGGGCTACTATTTGGGATAGAATTTGCAGGATACTATGTATGGAGCTGAGCAGCAAGATGTCTGTTCACGTTATGCTTGAATTTCTACATGTCAGTATAGTCGGAAAAGCAGGGAACTGGAAGAGAATCCCAAAGTTTAGAATTTCGAGGGAAGACATGATTTGAGTAGAAAACTTCCCGGCATCTAGGAATTTCTACAGTGAAGGGGTGGAATTTTGTTGCTTTCGCGTTAGTCAGGAGTATTTACGTCGAGTGGATACAAGAGCTTGGAGTTCGTTGGAGCACTTTCCATTAAGATACTTGTAAAATAGGTACAGTTATACAACATTTAGTTGATGTGACAGTGGTCGGAGTTTGGTTGTCAGTGAGGGACCTATTTAGGTTGGCGACTCTTGTTTGAACCCTGCTGGGAGTGAGAGATTAATAGCAGATGTTGATGGATTTTTAGTGCGAAAAAAAATCTCTAAAAAAAAAATTATTTTTTTTTTTTAGAGATTTGTTTGTCTCCATTGAAAAGGTTTGTTTGCAAATTAAAAAAGTTAATATGACGAATGATTTGATGGATTTTCTGAATGGAAATATCATTGGCGTAGACGGTGTGTGAGTTGGTGGGTTAGGTAGGATAATGTCAGAGGGGATGGTGCGGAGGAAGTTAGGGTGTTGAAGGGAATGTGGTGCACATGAGATCTACGGAAGGAATAGTGCAGCAAGGTTGCATAGGAGTTTGGTGGTATTTAAAATGGGAATGAGTGTAGCACACATATTTATTGGCGAGGTGATAATACAGAGAACAAGGAAAACTATCAAAGTAAATTATGGCAACTCTTAGACAAATCATTATTCTTTCATTCCAAATATATGTTAAACAAATAAATGACAAAATTCTATATCCCAAATTTAAAGATGTTAACCATCTTACCATTTATTCTTTAAAATGTTTTACATGCATAATTCTTGACAGCACTTGGTTCCTAGCACAAAATCATTCATTTTATATCACTCACTGAATTTATTTCGCCCTTAACTTGTCAGAAGAAAAAGCACTTATCAATTATAAAAGAAAATAAATACATTTGGGCATGATTACGAAATCTGAAAATTGGGGAGAAATTACATTTTTTTCGTTTTATTATGCCATTTTAATTCCAAATATGACATTTTGGTATTAAATTCAGTAATTTAAAAAATTTACCACAACTTTATTATTCGACAAGGAATACATAATAGATGTACTGAGACTAAAGCCACTTTCAGGACTGCCTGCAACTACTGTAGAAAAGTAGTAAAGAATGCAAGAGAGCTGTATGTTCAGTCCGTTAAGTCCAAAGTAGCTGAGCAGTGGCTTGGTTCCCACCAGTTTTGGCAAATAGCAAACAGAATCCTGAACAGAAGCATGTGCTCTATCCCAACTATCATCAATGGACCTGAGGTAATCTCGTCAGCATCAGACAAAGCCAAACTCTTTGCCAACATCTTTGCAGCTAATTCTACCCTTTGCGACTAAGGCTGCCAACTCTCAATATTTCCTCCTGTATCAGAAAACACGCTATGTGATATAAAAATATCTGTACGTGATGTTGCCAAGCTAATCAAAAACCTTGATTCCAGTAAAGCAACTGGCCCTGACGGTATTCCAATTATAGTACTAAAAAAACTTCAACCAGAACTAGCACCCATACTTACAAAACTGTTTAAACGTTGTCTTAAGGAGAATTGCTTCCTATCACTCTGGAAAATCTCATCAGTATGCCTTGTATTTAAGAATTCAGGTGATCGCTCATCTCCCTCTCAGTACAGGCCAATAAGTCTCCTGTGCGTCATGAGTAAGTTGCTGGAATCTATGTTAAATAGGGAAGTAATCAACCATTTCAACAAAAATAACCTTCTTAGTGACACGCAATATGGTTTCTGTTCTGCTAGATCTACAGCAGATGTGCTTACAGTTATATCGCATAGGATTAGCGAATCTTTCGATGGAGGCTACCTTTCTAGGGAAATTGTTCTTGACATATCAAAGGCCTTTGATAGAGTATGACATAAAGGTTTACGTCACAAGATCTCCAGCTACGGTATAGCTGGAAATGTCTTCTCAATTATCAAATCATTTCTCTCTGATAGGTTCATAAGAGTAGTAGTTAATGGACAGAAATCAGAAGCTCACAGTATTCATGCTGGAGTCCTTCAGTGGTCCATCATGGGCCCAACTCTCTTCCTGATCTACATTAATGATCTTCCAAATCACTTCCTTACATCATTCATAGACATTTATACTGATGATATTACTATCTATGGTAGCACATCTAAGACTGTAAACGACCAAGTTCTCTCTGATTCTCTCTCTTCTCATCTTGAGCAAGTGGTACAATGGGGAAACAGGTGGCTTTTTTACTTATAATGCATCTAAAACCAAGCTTTTATCTTTACATCATCAACGCTCCGATCCCCATTTGGCATCAATTGAAAGGAATGGCTCTCGTCTTGGGGAGGCTTCATGTTTTGACAAGTTTCTGGGCTTTACCTTTACTCCTGATCTTAAATAGAACACATACATCAAATCCGTTACCAAGGCCGCTGGAAAAATGGTGGGATCCTTCTATCAATTCAGTAGATATTTCACTCCTGATGCAATTCTCTATCTATATAAGAGCCTGGTACGTCCAAGGATAGAGGACTTTTGCCACATCTGGGCAGGAGCTGCTAGAAAGGACTTATCCTGCTTTGATAGAGTTCAAAATAGACTTCATAGCCTCGTAGGGGATGTCCTTTTCTCTTCCCTGCAACCTCTATCTCACAGAAGAGATGTTGCGAGTTTGTCTCTGCTTTATCGTTATTTTCATGGCAAGTGCTCGACTGTGCTCCAATCTATGGTCCCCCCTCGCCAAACTTTCACAAGAAACACCCGTCTAGCAGAAAACACTATCAATAATTTCCCCCACTCTTTATCTGTGCCTAAACGTAGATTCCATTAACAAAGCTTCTTTCTTAGAACTGTACGCTTATGGAATTGTCTTCCGTTTTAGTGCTTTCCAGCTGACTACAATATGGTTGTCTTCAAGTCTAACGTAAACAAGTTTTTGATGAGCCATTCCATATAAGTAAACAAATTTACCGAATTTCCATTACTAACGATTACTATATTGTCCAATTGTCCGATTACTATATTGTCTAATTGTCTACTGTACACTCTTTAACCCTTATCATCGAGTGGCCTCTCGGCCTTGATAAGTAGTGATGCCTATGTAAAATAAAATAAAAAATTAAACTTTTTCCTTAATCCATGGATTTTGAATAAATGGCTCATTTCATCAGAGGAAATGTTTTTAACCGAATAATTTTTATAGACAATCATAAATTTTGCTATTTAGAACATAGCTTCAAAAACTAAAAAGCTTCCCTGAAAAGCCAAGATTAAAAAAGGATATTCTATTGTGTAATTGGATTCAGTGAAGAAAAATAAAGGCTGAACCGTAAGATCCAAGGCAATGAAAAAGGTATAATCCAAACCGGACTGAGTGGTTTTAAATGTTCAAATATATGTATATGAAGCAATCCATAATATGCGATAAGGTAAAATCCATTGCAAATTTGTAATATTTCCACAAGCGTATTGCATGAAAGATTTTTCTGAAAAGTTAGTGAGATAATGTTTACCAAAAAATTTCAGAACAATTTTAGACCACTTTTATGTCACTTATAGAGATTAAAATCAAGATGTAGTAATACTAAACCTTATCTCCAAAATACTTATTGCAATTCTCATCAAAATCCATTAAATGATTTTGATTCGAGAAAATGTCTCAAGTGTAATGCTTACATTTAAGGATTTTAAGAAGAAACGGAAATTCTGGTACTTTTGCTTAACAGCTGTCTAATAATGATGAATCAAATTCAATGCAAATCTGATAGCTTTGAATTTTCACATGAAAATTTGTGACCTATTTTATGTTCCCTAAAACTTTTTAAAATACCCCTAAGGAACTAAAATTTTAGGAAAATATATTAATTAATGCCTAATACTTATTGCTAAAATGTCACATAAATCCAAGTTATCAAGTCACAAATGTTTCCATTCGTTTTTTGTATCCATATGCAAAAAAACTAAATAAAAATAAATGTAACCCATATTATGACCCCCTTATGCATAACAGCTGTGTATGTACGAAAAAATAAAGACTCTAAAAAGGAAAGCACGTTAGAGACGGAAATAACATTCAAGATCACGTGAGATGCAACGTCACGGCGGTAACGGGAGAATGAGGAATCAGGTGTATTGTACAACACAATAAGCGAGTTGAAGTTTTTTCTATTCTTTGTCTGCATTGCGACTGAAGCATACAACATGTTGGTCCCTGACAACGTTACACGTATATGCAAATATATAGACATATGCAAATTTGTTCTATAAATTTAGACTGTAAATATTTTGTGTCACGAACTTAAAATTTATTATTTGCAAGTAATTAAAATATTTTATGCATTGTAGTCACAGCTAACCACTTATCAAGACCCAAAGGTTAATCGAGGATAAGTGTTAATAAATTTGTTTGGAGGACTGTGAGACATCACCGTGACGATTGGTAATAATGGTTTATCATAATCTGGTAGAGGGAAAATATCTGTTGTCTTCAGTGTGGGTCATGTTTGATATCGCCAATTGGTTAAAAGTCAGCTAGATGATCATCCCTGGGGTTTCTAATAATGTTGAGGAATGATGACGACCTCAATTATCAGACTTGCACATGAAAACTAACGTTGTCAAACTCTTATGTTTTCACTTACTGAGCATGTAAAAATCCTTTGTATATCTGAATTCTCATTACTGTGTTGTGAACCCAGGCCACTAATCGTTTATTTACACAAAATCATTCAGACAATATTCAGTTTCAGATTTATTTTAAACAGACACGCTCAGAGACAGGTTAATTTAATATGCAACGAAATCGATAGACGCATAGTCTGTCTTGTTACACCGGACTATCTTTCACTCACTGTCTTCATTCATTCATGAATTTCTCTCCGAAGTTGGATTACAGGTGCTGGTTCCGAGGACAAGGCTTACTAAGTTCACCTCAGCAATGTCCAAAAACTGAAATCATCTGTTTACACTGCATGGGCCTGGATAAGAAAAGACTATGTCTATTACATGTATATACATTTTCGATTATGCTTGATGCTCATCAACCACGACGTTTAGTTTAGTGTGTGGACATTGATGGATAGCATTATGTAAGCAAATAATTAAATATTTGAATAGCAATAATTGTCTCATTACATCAAGAACATCGTCGTTTTGATTATTGAAAGCAAAATAACAAGATGAAGGATTTTACAAAGCTCTCTCTCTCTATCTCTGTCTGTCTGTCTCTCTCTCTCTCTCTCTATATATATATATATATATAATAAGTTTGGAATATATATATGGCAATTAAGCTACACAGGATTTCCCAGATTTCCTTCTGGTGAGGGTTCGTCAGACTATATATATATATATATATATATATATATATATATATATATACAGAACATGAGAAGCTATCTGAAAAAAAGACTAAGTGTTTGATTGTAAGTTGTACAAGAAACTAAAGCTAATATAAATTATTTTGTTTAAAAACTAAAATTTAAATTAACAAATAATTTTCTCAGAATCTTCAGCAATAGAGTGATGCTGAGGAATTGATCAGAATTTTACCTGAAATCCAAAATGACCAGATTGAGGAAATCCGGGTAAACTCAACAGACAACAATGCATACTTTTTAAATATATATAAAGTATAATTATTGTTTAATTATAATTATCTATCTCCTTTAAGAATACTTAGGAACGAGCACTATCTTTGGAATAATAACTAAAGGCAGTCAACTAGCCTTTATGCGACGTTCATGAATCCCCCCTTCGAACACTCTAGATTGTCTAATATATTCGATAAAGGTTCAACAAATGGAGCAAAAGGTGGGTTTGGGGCTGGGTTCAAATCTCATGACCGGCAGAAATTGTCACCCCTTTATGATCGTGTAAGCATAAAACATTAGTATTTGTAGGTATAAAGTGTAATAATTATTGTTTAATTATATATATATATATATATATATATATATATATATATATATATATATATATATATATATATATTAAGTAATGTGATTTATAATTTAAAAATTAAAAAAAAAATTTTTTAATTTAAAAATCAAATTTTAATTAAAAATTAAAAATCAGTTTCATAAGAAGGAACAACAACAAAGTCAATTATCTGATTTCAAAAAAAGAAAAACTAAAAGGTAACTATATCTATATATTTTTAAATCAAATTTATTATGTAAATTCAAAAAAAATATATTTTTTTCTACTCATTTCTATCTCTAACCTATACTAATTTTCTTATAAATTTTAAATCCAAACCTTTTATTTCAATTTTTCAGATTCATCTGCCTTACTTTTAATGCTAGGTTTATTTTTGGTGTCTTTTCAATTCAATAGAAATCCTCCTAAATTTGCTGATGAGGAGACCGTGCTTACCAAAAAAACTATGTATAATTGTTCTACGTGGCTTCATGTATACCACAAATAAAAAGCACGGATTTCCGAAACGATCGTACAGATAATTGACTTTGTTGTTGTTCCTTCTTATGAAACTGATTTTTAATTTTTAATTAAAATTTGATTTTTAAATTTTAAAATCTTTTTTTAAATTTTTAAATTATAAATCACATTACTTAATATTGAATTAGCTCTAGGACATTTAACTATCGAGCTTATTATATATCTACATTACAACGAGCATTTCCTGTATTTTAATTAAACTAGTAATTTCACTATTACATTAAAATACACTTAGCTCTTTAGACTATTATTCTAATCTCCTTTAAATTATATATATATATATATATATATATATATATATATATATATATATATATATATATATAGAGAGAGAGAGAGAGAGAGAGAGAGAGAGAGAGAGAGAGAGAGAAATCAAAAATGCGTTCCAACGTCGTTTTGGAGTCATTGAAGAAAACAGATAAACAAGTTGTATTTCGTCAATCCTTTATGAGTATATCAACAGAAATTGCTTGGAACTCAGTTTAGGTGATTTCAATGACTTTAGAAATATTAACAATCTTCTGTGAAAACACTTTTGCTAATTCAATGTTCAATATCTACAAGCACGTTTTGGGCGAACAGCTTATAACAATATCTGCATGAAGGCGTATTACATTATGCACCCACACATTTACTTTGGTAATTCTGTTTTCTGCAAGTCAAGGCTTACTCTTGGGGGCCTCTAAAAGTATAAAAGTAGGAATTTCCACCTATATTTCTATGAACGAAAAAATATATATATATATACACCATTCGGTACACAAAAAGTGCGTTGGAAGTACAGGTAGGTGGAGATATAATAAGCAACTTGTGTGCAAGAAGTGTTTGACAATGGAGTTGTTTTTACCTTAGTGGTGGCATTACAGAAGCTTTGTGGTATAGAAAGCTTTGAAAGTGAACATCGTCATCATGCTGAGGAGTTGAGAGCAGTAAGAATAGTGTGCTATGAAGATCAGCTAGGCACACAATTGCCAAACGATTATGCATGGCCAAATTGTGATAGAATGTTGTGATCTTGAATTGAACTATTTTCTCATATGAGAACTCACAAATAGTTAGAAATAAGTCATACACCATACATTATGTATAATAAGTTATACACCATAGATTATGACTAGGAAATTACTACAGCTAGGTACCTAGAAAACGGAACTGTTCCATCTGATATAGTGATATGGGACAAAAGGGAGAAAGTAGCAACCCTGGTTAAAGTAAGTGTCCCTTATTATGTTGGGCTTAACAGAGATGAGAGAGAAAAGATAACAAAATACCGAGGCCTTATGTATGGTATGAAAATGAACTGGAATCTTAAGATCTCCATCATTCATGTAATTATAGAACCAACCAAACTTATGAAAAAGAATTTCAAAAACTACTTGTCGAATATACCCGGCAAACCAAGTGCAAGAGAAATACAAAAAATTGCACTCTAAGGAACAGTTTGAATGCTAGAAAGATCTCTTAGTTGAAGTGACTGAAATAGTGGGTGAATGTCTGGCATCCTACCAGATGCCCCATCCTCATAAAATTAATATGACTAGAAAATTAAAACACATAAGAGAAGAAAAACCCCTGGAAACTCATGTACTCGATTCGAGTAGAGTAGAGAGAGGAGTTAGTGTTGGTGTGATAGAGTTAGGAATGTATGGAGTAAACTCAAGAGATTTCTTCCATTACTAACCATCAGACTATTACAGCTATCGACTAAGGAAAGTATCTATCAAGCATAAGTGTATAATAGAATGATGTATGGAAATAAATCCTGGCTAGTATAGGTTGAGGATATGGGTTGCATGGAGAGAAATGATATGAGAATGATATGATGAATGTGTAAATAATTTTTAATGGTAAGCTTAGATCTGATGACCTCTGAGGAAGATACAATATGGACAGTATAAGGAGACATGTGCCGAACAAGATATTTTGTTAGTTTAGTCATGTTGAAAAAATTGATTAGAGTGTTTGGGTTTGTATACCTAGAACATTTGAGGTAGCAATGTCAGTTGGTAGAGAAAAGACACGGAAAAATGAGAGGAAATGATAAGATGGATTTGAGCGAAAGAGGAATAAATAAAGATTTGGGCCAGAGATACGAGGGGCGTGCAATAAGTAATGCCCCTGACCCACTTCCAATTGTCTGATCTAGCTGAAATTTTGCATGTGCAATGATTTATATCTCTACGGGTTTTGTGGTAAATTACAGCTCTGAACTAATTGTGGTTTCTGTTTTACAGGTTTTTGAACTGAGTCAGGTGTGAAATGGAGCCTGTTGAATGTCGAGCAGTGATACGGTTTTTGTATTTGAAAGGACGCACACCACAGGAGACTTTTGATGAAATGAAAGAAACTTATGGTGATAATGCCCCATCATATAACCTTGTAAAACACTGACATCGTGAATTTAAACATGGCCGGAAGTCTGTGGAAACAGCTCCCAGACCTGGTCGCCCCCTTCTGCCATTGATGAGGCATCTGTCTGTCAAGTTGAGGCTGCCATTTTGGAAGATCGGCGCATTACTATTTGCCAAATAGCCTAAGATGTCAAGATTAGTACAGGGTCTGTGGAAATTATCATTCATGACTATTTGCATATGCATAAGGTGTCTGTCAGATGGATTCCCAGGTTGCTAACACCATTCCAGAAGCGAGAACACATCGAATGCTTGAGTATAAATTTGGAGATGTGCCAAGAAGATGAGTCAAAGTTTTTCAAAAGACTGATTACACAGGATGAAACCTGGGTCCATCACTATGATTCAGAGACCAAAGCCCAGTCAATACAGTGGAAGCACTTGGACTCACCACCTCCAAAGGAGGCAAGGGTGCAGCCCTCTGCTGGCAAGGTCATGCTCACAGTCTTCCGGGACCAGGACGGAGTAGTGATGACAGATTTCCTGGCAAAGGGTACCACAATTACAGGAGCCTATTATGCTTCACTTTTGAGGAAATTAAGGAAAGCTATCAAAATCAAGAGGCGGGGCAAGATCAGCAAAGGTACCCTCCTCCTGCAGGACAACACTCCGGTCCACAACTCGCATCTCGCCAGATCAGAAGCGTGTGGTTATGAAATCCTCCCCCATCCTCCTTACTCTCCTGACCTTGCACCCTCTAACTTTCACCTCTTCCCAGCCATGAAGTTGTTTTTGAAAGGAAAGCGTTTCTCAGATGATGCAGCCATGATTTCTGAAGTCACATTGTGGTTGGTGGACCAACGTGGGGTGTTCTACAAAAACGGTCTCCAGAGCTGCATCAAGCGACGGGAGAAATGCATAATTCTGGCCGGTTCCTATGTAGTGAAAGTCTAATAACTGTGCCAAGTATCATTGCTCTACTGCTATGGGAAGTTGGTCAGGGGCATTACTTATTGCACGCCCCTCATGTTTGTTTGAAAGTCAAATTATAAAATCCGTCCATCATATGCCAGCATGTAAAATAAATGTTAAACCAAATATGATTAGAGAAACACTAACCAAATGATTTTGTTGTTAATAAAGTATTTAAATTCAAAATCCAGTCTAAAATTAATATTTCACAAAATAAACAGGAAAAGTAACATTAAAAAGAAATTAAATACAAAACAATTCATTCCGTTGTTTCTATCTATTTTCTACGAGGGTAGAGTTAAACCCAATGTTAGTTTTTAAATAAAATAAATTTAGCAAGCCCTGAAAAGTCAGTTAGATTTGGAACAAAAATAAAAATTGCCTCACTCTAGAAAAATTTTTCGTTTACAAAAAGGACAAAAATATGAAGTTTAGGATCAGAACAGATACTACAATTTGCTCATAGCCATAAAACAAAGATAAATTTTTCTTAGATTATGAACATTATCAAAACTAAGACATTGTAAAATAAAAAAAATAAATCCTTTAGGAAAAATGTACTTTAAATTGTGAATATTTGGAATAAAATGAAACGTTTTGGAACTTTTTTTTTGACGACAATAGAAAACTTGGATCATTCATACTTCTGTTCTCGTTTTATTATTTGGAATATTTGGGCGTCTGTTCTAAAGTTTGATGTCTGCAAAGGCCCGTGGTTCAACGGATAATAGGTCTAAGTGACAATCAGTTTTAAGTGAAAACAAAAAAAACGTCGAAGATCTCGAGTACAGATTGATTCTCAGAATACAATTATACTTACAAGACTTTTACTCGGGCATTCCTGACAGAGCGAAGGCAAACTAAACCTGTGCGTTAAATAAGGAGTTATGTTCAAAATTCTGTATAGATTCTCGAATTCAACAAAGATTCCTGCGTTCGACAACTCGCACCTGAAAACTGGTCGATAGTTACATCGGCCAAACCATTGTGAGAGCAATATCCAAGATGAGAACAGTAGTCTAAATGATTCCAATCATAACGTTTTGTCTTTATACAATCCCATTTTCCCCAAAATTTGTTTTTTACTATGAACATTGCCAACCTTCACATGGTCTCTCTCGTGAGTATCCCGAATAAAAATCCAAACAATATTCTGTTGACTCAGAAGCACCAAATCATCTTAAAAGTTATATATATATATATATATATATATATATATATATATATATATATATATATATTATATAATAATATATATACAGACTTTTTACCTGGAGATATCTTAGTCATTAATAACTACAGACCGAAATATTGTCATATTAGTGTAGCGAAGCCTGTACATGTTTGTGTAATTAAATATTAATATATATAGATATACTAATTATTGAGCACTATTATATAACCCCAGTGGATATTCTCTGGATTTTTATCATACAAGTGCATTCTTAACCTAGGCTACTTATACACACACATACACACACACATATATATATATATATATATATATATATATATATATATAAATGGTAGCTTTCTTCAGTTTTGACAGACTATAGATACCCATTGTTAGGGTGGCTGCACATGGTATTTTTGTAGCAAGATTTGCGCCAACTCCAACCACACCTCTACTGAATCAACGGTGTTAAGTACTAGTGGCAAGTGGATTCAGGGCAGCTAGAAACAATTCCGAGATAAGTGGAGAAAACAGAGCACCTAGAATTCCCAAATAGTCACCCATCCGGTATTATCCAGGCTCAGCGTTGCTTAACTTCGGTGATCTGATGAGAACCAGTTTGTCAACATGATTATGCCGTACAATGTAGGGTTTGTGCGAGATCACCATTTTAGGGTTTGTGCTTTTGGGGCACAATCTAAGAAAATAAATAATTCAACACAAATTTTTGGAACAACAAAGACGACAACTTCAATAAACGTAACAAAGAAACGGTTTATTCAGGCGAATGTTCGCAGGGAGATATTATTCCTGGGTAAAAACTGGACTCTGGCCACCTGGTGCTATCGCGGTAGTTATTCCGAGTGGGAATCGTCGATACCGGATGAAATAACACAGAGATAGGGAGAGAGCGGGGAAAAGGGTCCGATCTGCTTGGTGTCTCTCTCGAAGGAGTTTTTTTTCCTTCACACCGGAAGCTGTCTGATTTCCTTAAGGGAGAGAAAGGATCAATGCGCCCCCCCCTCCTGATTGGCCAGTATGTGGCCAAATAACACAGGGGAGAGGCATTGATTTGCGAAAGAAAAAGTTCCATTTGTTTCTGAGATATATATATATATATGTGTGTATATATATATATATATATATGTGTATATATATATATATATGTATATATATATATATATATGTATATATATATATATATATGTGTATATATATATATATATATATATATGTATATATATATATATATATATATATATATATATATATATATATATATATATATATATATATATATATATATATATATATATATACCGATCTGGCCTAGGGATCAATTTATTGGCATTCGAAAATCAAAGCAGTTCCCTACAAAAACTTTTTATTAGATTATTATTACCATATCGGTCTCGTATTTTCTCTGCTCGCTTTGGATATCGAGCACATTCTATTGAGTAAGTCTGCCTGGTTTTAATTGAAAGTGTTCACAATACTATTTACTCGTAATATATTTTGTATTATGGAGAAGTGTAAAATGTGCAAGACTATTGAGATTTCAATGCGTCTATGGCGTGGGAAGCCGGACAATCTCCAAGACGCAACTAATCAAACTGCAAGTAAATATGGTGAGACATTTCAGAATCGTCATGAATATTAAAATGGTGACAGGGTGTCTTGAATGCGGAAGTCTTGCAGAGAGATGGCTTGGCCGGCATGAATGCACTTCTCATCCATCAAAACCTGCAGTTGACACCGTGCATGCGGGTGCAGATGGAAAACAATAGCATCACAAAACAAATCCTATTTTCTCATTTGGCAAGTGGACACTAGAATCATGGCCGACCCAATCTCACGTATAAGAATACATTTAACAGAAATCTCAAAGACTTTCAGGCTCTGACAGATAATTGATACCACCTAAAAGTATCGGTAGATCAATAATTCATAGAATATCATTTAGAGTTGTTGATTATTAAATCACTAAGAAGGAGAATAGCAAGTGGACCTTGGTTTTATGTTTTGCAGATTCATACATCTCGCTTCCCTATTTTGACCTTTAGTCCTCACATTCCATCAGCGATGTTTCTGACAAAGGGGAAATAATTGTAACATAGCATGGACGGCTATATGCAAATGCCAAGCCGGGAGCGAAATGACATCATCGCAAGGAACAAGAAAACTATAAAAACAAAGACAGCACATACAAGATCACGTTAGATGCATGGATGACGTTCGAGAGCGTGTTCAAGAAAATGATCATGTAAGAGATGTCACAGCAGTAACGGCAGAATGATGAAAACATTTCTTTGTATAACAAAAAAGAAAAGCTAGTTGAAGTTATTTTTTATTCGTTGTCTAATATTCGACTGAGGCACGTGTTGGGTAAGGTTACAGAATTGCTGTTTTATGGGTAGAAATCTATTCATATAACACTTTTTGTTGGCAAATTTTCCACATTGAAGTCGGGTTTTCTTTTTAGCTACTTAAATCAAGTGGCTTCATGCCTGGTCTGGAGCAGACGCATGCATATATACACAGTGTCACAAAAAAGATGCACGCACCCTTGACATCGTTGTAAGTCGATTTAATCGAATTTATTAAATTTAAAAGAAATATCAGTTTTAAAGTGAAAGGATTTGTTTTTAACTCCCAGCAATAACGATGAATTCTTTTGTTTACATTTTCTATGTTAAAATAAGTAAGTCACAACTTTTTTTTTAAAGTAAGATTTGATGAACTGAAATAACTTACATATATTAATTACTATTCAATAATCTTTCCAAATATGAAAATATTTTCTTACAAGAAATTAAGAGAAAAGAAAGAAAGACAGGGGCCAGCCACTGAACGAAACAAAAATGAAAGTTAAATAACTTTTGTAGAATGGCAAAATATGGAATAGCTAATATAAAAGGTGGAACGAACAGACAGATAAACAGATAAATAATTACAATATAGATTCTTTAGTCAATTAAAAACAGACAAAAGTTATAACCCGTTGGCTTAGAATGCGTCCTTTATGTCAAATTGACGATTAAATACGGTTAAATTTGTGCCCAATTTTATATTAAATATTGATCTTTATCAATTCCTATTCATATTTAACTGTGTATCAAACAGATACCATAATACTTAGTTCGCTGCTCCTTATAACAATTTTCAAGCAGATCGGTGCAGTAGTTTCTGTGAAAAAGTGGAACTTAACTACTAAGCTACAGGGTGACCAAAAAAAACAAAAGCTAAATGGAGGCCATCTAGAACATATGCAGTAGAAGGGAGAAAAAATGCCAAAGACCCTAGTGTTTTGATGTGATGTTTTGAATATAATAAACTAGTTATGACCAAAGTTTCATTTAATTCGGAGAAAACACTAAGAACTGGGACCTAATTAGAGTTGGGGCCCGTTTTTTGGAGTCACTCTGTATTAATCCATAACTGTCCATTAGACAGATATCATAATACTTAGTTCGCTGCACCTTATAATAAAGGACCATACAAAATTTCGGACAGATTAGCAAAGTATTTTCTGAGAAAAAATCGGACAGAGAAACTAATTGAAATCTAATAAATAAAACGCACTATGTCTGTCTGTCTGTCTCCATATTTTCAAGCTTTATCTCTTCTGAAACTAAAAGTCGCAAAGCGCCGCTAGGGGCCTCCAATGATGACATTTTTTCATGGACCGTTCTTTTATGCGTCTTAAGCCAGTGAAAATAGTTTTAAAGGGATCAAAAATAGGTCAAAACTGAAAAAAATCGTTATACATTTTGTATATTCATCGTAGTTAATTTTTAATCAGTTCATATGCGAGTATTGTTGGGACAGTGGTAACGTCACCAGCTTTTAATGATACAGTTTTTTTTTCAGTTTCGAAGAGAGAGGGACCAGAGTGTTAGGTAGATGGTAGGAATTTGTGACGTGAACACCATGCTTTAACCTCGATTGTAAATTAGAGGAGCGCAAATGTCAAAAATCCATAACCCAAACGTTCACTGCCACTAGCGGAATACAATAATAACTCAGTTCAATGTTCTGTTTAGAAACGTCCATGTATTTTATTTGGTTGTGACTTGTGAGACATTAGCAATTTCAGAAGAATGTATTAGGTTGATAAGAACGTTGCGAAATTTTAAATTTTGATTTCAAACAAATTTTAAATTTTGATTTCAAACGATCTATTTTCAAATAAGTAGTTTTTTTATATATATTAGTAGTTTTTTTTTTATATATTAGTAGTTTTTTTATATATTAGTTATTTTTATATATTATTTTTAAAAGTATTTTTCGCTCTATCTAAGCATTTAAATTACAATCGATTTATAACAAACCTTACAATCGATTTATAACAAACTTTCCAGAACCTTGAATATAAGATGGAAAAAAGCGAATTTGTTATTTCAATTCAAACTAAGCTGAAAAGTTGCTAAAACAGCTCGCTATATCAACGAAGCGTTTAGCCTAGGAACCACTACTGAACGCACAGCATAATGGTGATTTAAGAAGTTTTGTGGCTGTATTGGTTTGCTATCGGATGTTGACAACAATCAATTAAGAGCCTAAGTCGAAGCCAATCCATGCACAACCAAAAGAAGCGCCATTATGAAGTGTCATCTTCTCTTCTTTTATGCAACAAGAATAACCCGTTTCTCGACCTGGTTGTGACTTGCAATGGAAAGTGGGGGTTTTATGACAACTGGCAATGCTCAATTCAGTGGTTAGACGCTAATAAAGCTCCAGGACACTTCCTGAAGACAGAGATGCACCAAAAGAGGGCCATGCTGACTGTTTGGTGGTCTATTACTGGTCTCATCTCTTACGGTTATTTTTTAATGCAGGTGAAACCAATACGGCAGAGGAGTACTGTAAATAAATAGATGAAATGCATCAGAAACTTGGACAACAGCATTGTTCAACAGAAAAGACCCAATTCGCCTTCATGACAATGCCCGACCGCACATTGCTAAATCGACCCTGCAAAAGTTGAAAGAATTAGGTTTTTATGAAGCTCTGTCTCATCCACCCTATGAAGCTCTGTCTCATCCACCCTACTCTCCGGACTTCTCACCTACCGACTACCACTTTTTCAAGTATCTCGACAACTTTCTGCATGAGAAATGCTTAAAAAACCTAAGCCATATCAAAAACGCCTTCAGCGACTTCATCGCCACCAAAACACAAGGTTTTTATATTACTGGCATAAATACACTTGTTCTGCATTCGGAAAAGTGTGTTGATTCTGATAGTGATTATTTCGATCAATAAAATTTTGTTTGATCCGAGATATGTTCATCTGAATCTAAAGGTTAAGAACTGCAGGACCTTTCTTGTCACCCTGATGTATTTAACATTACTAATCACCATTGTAAGTTGATGCGTTCTTGAATATGGTTAAAAATTTATCTACTGTGTTCAAAATCTGTTGAGTATATAAACGCAGTTTTTATTATCTGGATCATTCAGACTATGGTTCTCATTTTGAGCGTTATTTTCACAACGTTATGGCCGATGTAACCTCTGTCTTCTTCAGGTGCATCTTGTCGAACTTGGGAATCCCTATGAAATTAATTTTGAACAAAAATTTTTATTTAATCCATGGAGGTAGCATGCTCTTATTCTGTCAGCCATGATCGAATAAAAGTAATTTACAATCATATTTTTAGGGTCGCCTGCACTGAAGATTGAATTTTCAATCACCAAAATAATGTCATTTAGAACTTAAAATTTTACTTAGTACTTTATCCGTTACATCATGAGTTATAATAACAAATACCTTTGTTATTACATATAGAATAAATTTATGATGATAGGCACATGAAATAAAGATCTGTTATTATGTAAATTACCATGTTAACATATAAAATTGTAGTGCATGCTATGTTCCCCTCTACGGATGAAAAAGAATAGATCGTTTGCAATTATGTATTGTTTGTAGACATGTATTGGAAGAATGGATTGAAAGTTATTGGGTTAGTAGATGTAGAACAGATGAGATAGGAGAATCAACTTACTGATGGGAGAGGGGAGAATCAAAACGCAAATGAGAGAGAGAGAAAAATAAAAACATGGCCAGAGAGATGTTAGTTTGAGAGCCGTCTAACACATGCAAGCATATAAAATGCATAGAAACCGAAAATGATCATCTGATCGACAAAAATAACAGAAATGATTATCAAATAACCCAACCCTATCAACTACTTTCTCTCTCTTTCTCTTACTTTCTTTACGCCAAAACATTCCGTGTATAACACCAAACTTCATTGATTAATAAGGATCGTATTTGGGAGATTTTACATGTTTGAAGGCCATCTTTGCATATCGTTACTCCCAAGTCCAAACCATAAGATGAATGAATTCAATCAATTTCAGACTAGTTGTTTACAAAAAAAACAAAAAAAAAAACAAAAAAACACAGAACATATTAATCTATAAATCGCTTATATAGAAAAAAATTTACTTTACATCATAAATATATAAAAAAAAAATTGAAGATCTTAAGAATTTGAAGCATAAAATCATTTAGTAGAACGACTGCATTTGGCATCAAATAACTTGAAAAGAATTGATATGCCTTCAAAAAAATTAGACCCCCCCCCCAGCTAAACTATATTTTTAAATAGATACGTATCAATACATATCCATTAATGTATGTTCAGGGCAACCATTGTAATCTATTGTAATATGTCCTTGTATGCGCATGCATAAATGAATAAGCAGTATGTATCCTATTTCTATTGTTTTATTAGAGAGCTTGCTTTTATTATCTTTGAGGATGTGGAATAAACTATAAAGAAACAACACCTACCTCATTTCCTCATTTCAGAGAAGTTGCCGTGCATTAGCTATTAACGAGTGTCATACAAGCTATTTTGAAAATATGAATCCATATGTTCCTGCAGGATCTTTTCTAAAGAAAAATATCATGATGGATACACTGTCACCTCGAGAGAATATATGTATTTCAAAAGATAGTTTATCCGAGCAGGGATAAATGTGTGTTACAAAGAAATTAGATTGAGTTATAATTTTTGTTCTTAACAACTTAGACAAACGCTAAAGAAAAAGAGATGACTATTCAGAATAAAATATTGATATTTCAGGATGGAACCTATTTACGTTTAATCCGAAATCCGACCAACTCAATTATATATATTAAATATAGAAAAGATGAAGTGAGGGATAGATCAAGAGATAGAGAAGCTGGTAGCAAAAGAGAGAAAGATAGAAATATAGAGAGGCTTAAAATTAAGCTCGTTATTGTGAGTCACACTAAATCAATATGTTATCAATATTCTTTGATTGATTTTCTCAAGTGTCTTCAGAAAATCAAATCAAGTTTCAAATGAGTAAAGACAGTTTTTATGCGTATGCCGATTGACCCTTTTAACTCGTCGAAGCTCGGCCAATTGCCAATGTCAAATGCTGTTCAAATGTTTGTGTTTTGGTGGGGGGGATTTCAGAATCTTTCTTTCAGATGTTGCTAATACATGAAGAAAACTGAAGTTAAGTAAACTCTTTGGTTTGGAATGAATTATACCACAGAGAACACAAGAATGTAGTTGTAGAAGCTTTATTCAGCTATTTCTGTGTGTGTGTGTGTATATATATATATATATATATATATATATATATACACACGGCAGAGTCACATTTGACACACTGGTTCCTGTAAGATCACCGACGTTAAGCAACAATGAGCCTCTGGCCAGTACCAGATGGGTGACTATTTAGGACTTCCAGGTCCTGTATATGCTCTTTGCGTATCTCGGCATTGTTTCCAGTCGTCCTGGACTTCTCCTTGCCACTGTATTAAAAAAAGCTGTGGTTGGAGATTGCGCAACTCTTGCCACATAATTGCACACGCAGTTTCCCTTACAAGGGGTATCCTTTATCTTTCGAGATTGAATGGAGGCATCGATATATATATATATATATATATATATGTATATATATATATATATATATATATATATATAATATTATTATTATTATTATTATTATTCTTGTTCCGGAATAGGTAAAATTATTTCCCCAAAGAGAACAGTTTGACACAAATTTATGTTTCCTTACAGAAATTGAAATCAAGATATAATGATACTAAACCTTATATCTAGAATCATTGTTTAAATTTGGATCGAAATTCAGTTACATGATTTTGATACTGTAAAATGTCTACAATTTAAGGCTTAAACTTAAGGGCAATTAAAACGAAATTAAAAAAAAAAACCCAGAGAACATTGTTTAATTGTTATCTAATGATAATGAGTTAAATTCAATGCAAATATGAAACATTTTAATTTTCTAAGAGGAAGTTTTGTTCGTATTATGCCTGGGAAAACCTTCTAAAATACACAAAGAATCTGAAATTTAGGGAGGATTTATTATTTGATGTCCTATACCTATTGTTAAAATATCAGAAAAATTGGAGGTATCAAAATATTTATGAGGAGCTTCGAACCCCTTTTTATTATAGTCGCATGAAACTAAATAAATCAAATGTATCCCTCATTGCGACTCTGCACCTAGCAGCTGTATTCCAAAATTTATAATGATCGGTTAATTAGTCTAGAAATGAATTTTATTCATATAAATATATGAACATATACACAAACCTTGCTTCATATAAATGAAGATATATAATTGTTGAGACGTATGGAAAAATTACAGTAAAGCAAATGTAATACAAGGGTTTTTTTTTTTTAGCTTTCACACAAAACATGTCAGATGGTATCAACAAACCTGAGAGGAATCCCACAAAATCATGTGCTAATTTGACTGGAAAACGAATCTATATTTATAGTATATATATATAAAGCTGAATGTTTGTGTGTGTGTCGTCACGAATAGACTCCTATATGGTTGACTATTTAAAAAAACTGATTACATATGATGATAGAAGATGTATCGAGACACAGGAATGGGTATGTTTGATCTGGCAGAACGGTGGTTCATTAAAATTGGGGGGTCTACGTTCGTGCCTGGTCCACAAAGTATGGAAATAAAAAATTTAAAAATGAAAAAAGAAAAAAACTTTTGCAAGTGTTTTTGATATAGATGTACATGAGAATACTTCGATAAGTATGTTTTAACTGAAATAGGGATGGTATAATAAAATTGTGGGGTCTGCGTTCGCGCCTGGCCTCTATAGAATGGAAATAGGCACAAACTTTAATAAAGACTTTTCATATCTATCTGCGTAAGTATACTTTCATAATTATGTTTCAGTTTGAAGAAATATGGTATAATAAAATTATGGGGTGTTCGTTCGCGCTTGACCTCCATAGAATGGGAATATGTCACAAAGTTTAACAAGGACTTTTAATATAGATTCACAGAATATTGTGATAAGTGTTTAAGTGTGAACAGGTATGGTATAATAAATTATGGGGTTTATCTATTTTATTTTTACTTTCATCATATTTTGCTTTGGTTTTGATACCCCCAAATTCGAAGCTATCTCTTTACAAGCCTTCCTTTTCATAACCTATCATACTTTCATAAATCAGAGTCCATTTTCTGTAGGCTGTTTTTTAACCCAGTCAACGACGGGTACTTTAGCTAGTATATATATATAATTATTTACTATAATAATTATTAAACACCTACAGACAGTAGTGTTTCATCCTTTCGGGAATCATCAGTGCAGAGTGTCATGATTTACACTGGTCGATTATATATATATATATATATATATATATATATATATATATATATATATATATATGCTCTTTGTGTAAATAAATTGAGCTTAGGGGTTTTGACAATGTCAAAACATTGTTAATTCACTGCCCAGAATAGTAGTAGCTGAATAGCGTAATGGTTAGAAGCATAGACTGTCATTTAGGCAGTCGAGTTTCCACCTTATCTTGAGGTAGTTGCTTGTCTAGCCGCACAGATGAGCTGTGATACAGCGAAACAGTACTGTATGTGGATGAATATATATATATATATATATATATATTAATGAGGATATTTTTTCCGATTTCAATACAATTACCGATTCCAATCCAGATTCTTTATAAATCTGTAAATATTTAACGATAGAGGTGTTCTTTTTTTCTGATTACCGTAAAACACATGTTCAATATGCACATATCTCCTCGAATGTAAACACACGCTTGTGCGAGTGAGCTATAGATTTTAGTTTTACTGGTAGTTTAAATCAATAAATATGTATTATTTCATCATTATTACCAGCAGTGAAAGAATTTTTCTTAAACAAAATCAAATAAAAAAAGACAATTACAGAATCGTTTTGAACATCTGAAAATAGGCACACATTCTTCCGATTCAGATATCCAGAAAACACCTTTTCCGATTAATCATGCCAACACTAATATATATATATATATATGTGTGTGTGTGTGTGTGTGTGTGTGTGTGTGTGTGTGTGTGTGTGTGTGTGTGTGTGTGTGTGGTGCATATGTGTATGTGTGCTAATCCAAAGGCAAACTGGTTCTCTGTATCACAGTATTAAGTGTAATTAGACAAGAAAATGCCTCAAGCCGGGATCGAAACCCTAACGCCTAAACGATAGTCAGCACTTTTAACCACTTTCTTATAGTTCAGCCCCTGCGAAGAGTAAGCAAAATTTCGATTTAAACATTTTCCTCTGTCTAAGTTCTCCATTTGTTTACACAAAGAGCAATGGCAGCAGCTGCCGATTTCACTTATCAGAGAGTTCAACTCAAGTATTTTTTTAAAGTTTAGAACAAATAAGAAATTAGTATAAGAATGTAGTTGTTATAATTTAAATCAGACTTTCCTCTGTGTATAATGTTTGTATCAATACGATACAATTTATTTTATCAGATCCAAGTCTGTTTAAACAGTCACATTGCACATCCAACGTGTTATTCTCCTATCATCACACTGCATATGCATGCCTGATAGACTCTTTTCTAGTTAGTAATGGCAGAAGTTCCCTAAAATTATTTCGTCCACTCCTGACTCTCGCAATCACCTGAACAGCTGCATATGCATGCCTGATAGACTCTTTCCTGGTTAGTAATGGCAGAAGTTTCCTAAAATTATTCCATCCACTCCTGACTCTCACAATCACCTGAACAGCTGCATATGCATGCCTGATAGACTCTGGTTAGTAATGGCAGAAGTTCCTTAAAATTATTCCATCCACTCCTGGTCCTCACAATCACCTGAACAGCTGCTAAACTTTGTGCTCCAGTGATACCACCACGGTAACAAATCTTTGATAACCTCAATACCTTCACTATCCAGATATATTCCATCCACATCTGAGTTCTCATCTATTTTCATTATCTTACACGTCTTGCGCTGTTTTAATTCTCTCGCAATCTATCTAGTACTTTCTAAACTAAATTAAGTCAGTTTTTGCTGTTACGGATGTTTATTACGAATGCAGACTCCATGATATTACTGTAAAAATCAATAGTACAAAATTAATACTGCTAGTGAATTCCTCTGGAGTGCAAGGGAGCTGGAATCTATCTTGACAGGTCGAGATGATTCTGTTCATAGTTTCATAAGAAGCAGATCTTTCTGGAGCCCCATATCCACACTGAAGTTAACAGCTAATCAGAACCCCGAGAATGAACTGACCTAATTAACGTTTTTTGATTTTACACTTAATGATGCTAGCTGCAAGCGGAGAAAAATTTTAATTTTCTAAATGTTCACATATCGATTTCTATTACAGATAAGTAAATAAACATGTTCTCTCTCTCTCTCTCTCTATATATATATATATATATATATATATAGAGAGAGAGAGGGGGGGCAGGGTGACCCGGAGAATAAGGATCAACGAATATTCCACACTTCTAATACTTTCATTTTCATCGAAATCGGTGAAATCGTCCATTTTTTTTAATCGAATCGATCAAGTGCCTACTCTAGTCGGGAACTCATCCTGGTGTGGTGGAAGGAATTCATATAAATCCCTGCAATGACTTAGTTCACAATCCATTGTAATCTCCATTGCAACGTATCGAACCTACGGTTGATTTAATGAATTATTTTTATATAATAACTTGAATTAAAGTTTAAAATGCAAAAGTCAAGTATCATAGTTCAGTGGTGCTCTAAACAGAAACATTCATTTCGAACGTGACTGTCGTATCAAAGAACCTGCTGTTGATTTTATATGCTGAGTCACTTTACAGCAGAGTTTCTCTTTCCTGGATGGATTGCCTTTACTATGACACTCCATCTACCTTCACAATAAGAGATTAACAGATGCTACACTTTGCTCAATGGTGACCTGGAACTATGCAAGACAGAGACGTTTATCCTCCTGGGGTATTATGCATAGCTGCTTACCTAAATGCATGCCGTGTCTAGTATCCCCAAATGGGCACCCATCTGGTAATGGCCAGGTTCTATATCAAAACTTTGGTGATCTAATGAGAACCGGTGTGTTAACGTGATTATGCTGTATACAACAACAAAGGTACTTCTTTTTAAAACTATCTCTTTTTTAAGGGTTTAGGATTACAATGTGTGCCCCAAAAACCTCGTGAGAACATGTCGCCTTGTTTTGATTCTCACAATGTCCGAGAATCACACTAATTTTCACCTTCTTTTGTTCACCAAGTGGAGTAGACCTGTAGGGTGTTGGAGCTGCTCCTACGAGGAAACCTCAATGTATTGATCATGAGTAAATTTTTTGTACGTTCTACTTCATTTCCTTATGTACGTTCGATTGTTATGAGATATTATTTATTGGTTCACTTTCTCTTGTACTATCTTTTGTTGAGACAAACTATGAATAAACGCATAATTATTTAACCAACTACTTTGGTTTTGATACTGACGTATGTGTATTAGAAAAAAACAAATATTCGCTTTCATTTCATAATTACACTTTATCTGTCTTGGCAGAATTAGAATATCAGATATTCCTGTCGTACAAGAATCAAAATTTTAAACAAAACTACCTGCACGGACAAGTGGCGTAATAGATAAAGTGCTTGGTAAAATTCAGTTGTAAGTTACACTCTTCTGGCAGTTAAAAGTTCAATCCTCAGTGTAGGCGACACTCAAAAATGCAACTGTGAATTACTTAGAGACTTCTACCTACCATCATAGAACTCATCAAACGAGGATCTGCTGTCCCCGGGAATTAAATAAAATGCTCCATTCAAAATTCCAGGCAGATCCCCGAGTTCGAGGAAAAGATTCCCGAGTTAATTTCACACATTTTACTCTCCGTTTCAAACATTCCTATTCAACTGTTGTGCTTGTTGTCTGCTTGTGGAATTCTTTAAGATTATTTAAAAAGTTCAACTTTCTTCTTCCAATTTTCTTTTCAGAAATCTGACGTAATTTTTCAAAAGTTATGAGGTTAAAATGGCTATTAAAGGATTTTAAAAAAAAATATTTTAACTTAAAAAAATACCTTTATGTGTTCGCATACAAAAGCAATTAAACATTTTGTTTTGTGCAGCAAAACTGTATATTTATATACAGACACGAGAAAAGAGAGTTTTTAAATATTAGAAAATCGTGAAGATATGTGGTTTTGTCACCGAAAAACACTTTATCCACTTGGTTTGCACATTAAACTAGACAACACTGATTTTAGTTTAAGCCCATAACTTTATCCTCATACACCAAAATCTACACATATCCAGAGTTTATATATTGGCTTATACACAAACCTAGACACATTTCACACATTCTAAGACATCTAACAACGGCACTAAAACCTAATACTGACTGTGAATTTGAAGGGACGAATTGCGACGAAGTTATTCACAGTGGAGGTTTCTGTTTAATTTTGTTGATATCTGAGATATATATATATGAGAGTTTAACTAAGATAATTAGAAACATATATGGTAATATATATATATATATATATATATATATATATATGTGTGTGTGTGTGTGTGTTTATTGTTTGCTATAATGAATAATAAAAGAATGTTTCGCTTAATGTAATTAAAAGCCGTTAAAAAATTAAAGGTTTTTAATAGTTCTAGTTCTGCACTATTGAGCTATTCATTAAATTTGTTGGAAAAATTTATATTTGAAACGAAAATTTGCATGCAAATATATATATGTCTACATATATGCAATATTCTGATTCCTGGTTGTTGAATACTCTTCGACTCATTACTGTGTATGCCCACAGATTCTGACATCTATGGGCACTTTATTTCCTTTAATTCTTGCGTTAATTTCTGGTGGCCTTGAGATAAGTAGCTTACTCACGATGTCAAGGGTGACCTTGTGATTCGACTCAAAGCTCAAGTGATTCTATGCCAATTACTCTTCTGCAATCACAGTTTGCTTCTAAGAAATTGCACTAGTCCTAATATTATTTTATGCATCATCAGTTGTTTACTATGAAAAACTGCTTCGAGTATTCATAAACAAAACAGTATTTTATGCCACAATACCCCAGCAGTGTTGATCAAGCGCCACCTCTCTTAAAAAAGCAAAACAAAAAAGAGAACATAAAGGTTCCAGATTGATTATTTTGCTAAACAGGTTTTTAAAAATATTTTCTTTACCTTTGCTCTCACCCTCTGAAAGTGTCTGTTGTTTACAAATTTGCTTTATTTTTATTTTGTTTGGATAAATCCATTGGGCTACTTATCAATCCCCTTCCGGTCATATATATATATATATATATATATATAAGGCACTGTATGTATGTGAGTGTTCATTCCCTATGGACTCTGAAACAATTCGGCAGATTAAAAAATTATTTACATGCATGTACCTTATCTATCTGGGAGTGTTTTTGGACCGTCTTTGCATCGGAATGCCTCCGATAAGTATTGAAAATCGATAATCAAAGAAATCCACTTAAAGAAGTGTACCGATTTTGACCAAAGTGAACTCTTTTATATAGCCTTACATCACAAGTGCAGTTGAGAAGTTTCATCACCGCATAAGCAGAAAGACTCAGTGCATAAAATCAACAGTAAGTTCTTTGAGGAAACATGAGCACGTACAAAATGAGTGCTACTGCTTAAAACACAACTGAACTTGACTTTTGCAGTTTAAATTTTAATTCAAATCATTATATAGAAATAATTTTATAAAATCAACAATAGGTTTTCTATTGTATAATGTAGACTACAATGAATTGTGGACTTAGTCAATGCAGGTACGTGTGAAACTTTCTCCTGGTGCACTGCAGTGGGTTGCCGACTAGAGTAGGAAAGCGAATGAGCGATTTCGTCGGTTATGATGACAATAAAAGTATTGGACGTGTGAAACATTCGTTGATCCTCATTCAATCCCGAGCAACGTCGATTTTCCCTGCTCATATATATGAGTATCCATAATAGATAATATAAGTAATCAAAACTCCAAGTAAACATGAAACAAAAAAAAAAATACTATGCAGCTACCCTAAGTACTGATCGCAATCCACGCATGTCCGCCCACACAAAATGCTAAAATTAGATACCGGCTTACTGGGTTTGGGTCGGTGTTGCCTTAAATAAGGATGCGGGAAGGTGCGAAGTGATAGAAAGAAAGAAAGAATTCGGTCTTAAATTACTTCAAATGAGACATGGATTCTCTTCTACAGAACAGTGCAAACAACCGACTCAAAGCAAGGAACATTTGCTACGAACTTCTGCGAAAGAGATTAATTTGACGAGATCTCTGTATTCTATAAAAACTAGCAAAGCGTACCCGTATTACATAAGAGAATCGAGCACGCCTGTAAAGTAGGAATATTTAGTCGCTATTTTTATTTAAAACATCAAGTTTTCTGCCTTTCATGAGAAAGTTTCTTTTATACCAATATCTATATAATTACTAGGGCTAGGACAACAGCATATTATTTTCATTGTTTTGACTCTCGAATGTGCATCCGTTGATATCTTATTTTTTTTTTACACAGGGATCACCACATATCAAGGCCAGGAGGCCACTCGAGGGTAAGGGATAATGGGTGTACATTAGCCAATGTGATTATAGCGTAGTAAACATAAGTACTCCATCGTTGGCCATACCTGGCTTTTATACAGGTAGAGAATTGCATCAGGAGTGAGATATCTACTGGAGCAGTAGAAAGATCCCACCATTTTTCCCAGCAACGATGGCAATGGATTTGATATACGTGTTCCATTTCAGGTCAGGAGTAAAGGTAAAGCCCAGAAGCTTGTCAAACCATGAAGCCTCACCAGGACAAGAGCCATTAATTTCAATCAATGCCAGATGAGAATCAGAATGTTGATGATGTAAAGACAGAAGTTTGGTTTTAGATGCATTATAAATAACAGGCCATGTCTTTCCCCATTGTACCATGTGCTCAAGATCAGTGGAGAGAGAATCAGAGAGAACTTGGTTGTTTACAGTCTTTGATGTGCTCCCATAGATTGTAATGTCGTTAGCATAAATGTCTACGAATGATATAAGGATGTGATTTGGAAGATCATTAATGTAGATCAGGAAGAGAGTTGGGCTCAGAATGGACCCCAAAGGACTCCAGCATTAATACTCATTTCTGCTTATCACCCACTACTCTTATGAACCTATCAGAGAGAAATGATTCAATAACTGAGAAGACATTTCCAGCTATACCATAGCTGGAGATCTTGTGAAGTAGACCTTTATGCCATACCTTATTAAAGGCCTTTGATATGTCAAGAGAAATTGCCCTAGAGAGGACGCCTCCATCGAGAAATTCACTAATCCTATGAGATATAGCTGTAAGCACGTCTGCTGTAGATCTATCAGAACGGAAACCATATTACACGTCACTAAGAAGGTTATTTTTGCTGAGATGGTTGACTACTTCTCTATTTAACACAGATTCCAGCAGCTTACTCATGATGCATAGGAGACTTATTGGTCTGTACTGAGGAGATGAGCGATTACCTGAACTCTTAAATACAGGGCATACTGATGAGATTTTCCAAGGTGTTAGGAAGTATTTCTCCTTAAGACAACGCTTAAATAGCGTTGTATGTATGGATGCTAGTTCTGGTTGAAGCCTTTTTAGTACTATAATTAGAATGCCGTCAGGACCAATTGCTTTACTGGAATCAAGGTTTTTGATTAGCTTGGCAACATCACACGCAGATATGTGTATGCTGCATAGTGTGTTTTCAGATACACGAGGAAATACTGAAGGTTGGCAGCCTTGGTCATAAAGAGTAGAATTAGCGCCAAAGATGTTGGCAAAGAGTTTGGCTTTGTCTGATGCTGGTGAGATTACCTCAGGTCCATTGATGATAGTTGGGATAGAGCACACACTTCTATTGAGGATGCTGTTTGCTATCCACCAAAACTGATGGGATCCTAGCTCTCACATTCTTTATTCTTTTACAGAGATTGCTGGCGGACTTGAAGGCGACTTTAGTCTCAGTACATCTATTATATTGAAAACAATAGAAAAAGTGGTTATATGTTTTTATATAGAATGATGTTGTTCTCAGTTTATTAACTGTGTCTAATTGTGTCGGATATATACTCAAGAGTCAAGACAATGAAAAAAATATGCTGTTGTCATAGCCCTAATAATTACTAATATGTACTCGTGCCACTATCACTGTTGGTTCCACTTTGATTTTATTGAGAAATTTCGAAAACTGTGATATAGAAAGAAATTCTCTCTACATCTATGTTATTAAGAATATGGAGGCCTAGAATGTCCTGATCTAATTTACGCATCAAACTAATGGTAAAAGTGTTCATAAATTAGTCGGAAGACTGGATTTAAATTCTTGGTCGTCATACTAAATACTTACAAAATGGTACTTAATCCCTCTTCTGTAGTGGAATTGGACCAAAAATGTATGGTAACGTTTTATGCTACTAAGACTTCTCAACCACCATGACAGGATAGAAAGCACTCTAGCTGAGAGCTCAACCATTCAAACTCCTCAGCTTAACATTCAGAGCCAACATGAATTGGAACAAATATAATGAGGACATTGCCAAGTCTGCTGCAAAGAAATGAGCTCCCTCTACCATGCTAGAAAATTACTCACACCACATCTGTCTGATCAGCACAGTGTTGCATCTCTGTACCTGTTTTACAAGCACTTCAATGAAATGAGCTCTGATGAACTCATAGTATTTGTGCCCTCTCGACATACATACTTCCAACTAACCCAACAAACAGCAAAATCCTTCTTTTTACTGTTGATCTCTCTAGATGGCGGAAAACCTGCTTTAATAGTTTCTTCCATTGGACTTCTAAACTTTGGAAGTCCTGCCTTGTTTCCTATTTCCATAACTATACTAACCTGCCGAAGTTTAAATGTAACATGAACAGACATCTAGCAGCTCAACTACTGATGGTACCCTATTAGACACAATCCTAAACAGTAGTTCCTTATGGTTTAAGTGGCAATATACCTTGTTTTGGGAGAAAAGGAGTAAAAGAAAAAAATGAAAGGCAATTTGTGAAAGAGTTTGGTGCAACACAATTTTTGGCAGTACTTGTAACCATTGGGTACACAAATGCAATGGAATTGCAGGAAGGTTAAGAGATGAGAACCAGTTTGTTTGCAAGACATGCACGATAATAGAGACGGATGAGAACTCAGATGCAGAGAAAGTACATTTGGATGAATATTGTTGAAAAGTTTTATCAGCTTGGTAATACCATTGAGCAGGTGCTCGTGAGATTCCAAGAGTTAGGAGTAAATGGTGCAATTTCTAAGAATTCCAACTATTACTAACCAGTGGAGCCTCCAACCAAGGGAAGAGTCTATAAGGCATATGTACACAGTATAATAATGTATGTAACTATGATTATCCTTTTTGTTATTATTGTTGCTATTATCTATTCATGTGGTTTTTGTATGTGTTGTTTTCGTAAGGTAAAGTTTATTTTGTGTATACCTACGTTTGCTATGTCACTCGTGCAGTTTAATAAATTTAAGAGGTTTTAAATGTTTAGAATAACTATTTGAGAAATTATCTATCCTAAATTTTATTGAACATCAAAATGTATTAAAGTGCAGCAGTGACATAGCAAATGTATGTATACACAAAATAAACTTTACCTCAGAGTGGCGACATATACTCAAAAAACAAACAAGACATGAATAAATAATGATAACAATAATAAAAATGAAAATCATAATTATGATAACAAACATGAATAATAAACAAATACATCAACAAATACACTAGTATAAAATAAAATTTAAGTAAAAAGCATTCAGATTTAAACTAGGTCAATTCCTAACACAAAAAGAGAGAAACCCGATCCCCGCCAAAAAAGGACAAAACAACAGGTGAATTAGAGGTCAAATTATTCTTACCAGATAAACGAATGCCTATTGGTTACGATAAATGGGTGTGTGAATAACAAATCCAACAAATTCATTTGGACGTAAGCAAACCCAGTACAACGGGAATATATAAAACACTTAGCAACATCGAGTCCATGCAATAACTTGACGAATCCTCACGAGGATAAAATGCGGAAAATTCTCTATAGATTAAATGCCATATATATATATTTTCAAAACATACTACCTAGTTTCGAAGTAAATACTGAAAAGAAATACCTAAAATTATATATATATATATATTAGTCTAAATGAAATTTGAGTATTTTATAAAAAATATAAAAAGCAAACAATGCAATTTAAATTCCTACCAACTAACTTAGTTCAACATATCTCATAAAAATCACGATTACAATATATATATATATATATATATATATATATATATATATATATATATATATATATATATATATATATATATATATATGCGTACGTGCGTATGTGTAATTTCTACTCATTAAGATTGATTAGAGCCCAGGGGCTCCAATGCGGCTGCGATATTCTAATGAAACTTCACACCCAAAGAATAATTCAGTCATGCATTTACTTTTTCTTTTGAATATGTATGAATTTTTGAGAGAGACTTGTGATACTTCAAGTAGAAATTAATTAAGCGAATCCGTCAAATTGCTGCACCCAGAAGTTAAAGGTTAAATAGCTGAACACATTTTAGCAAATGTAAATGAATGTTTTTTTTTTTTTTTTTTTTTTTACCTGAGCATTATATGTACACTAGACTTACCCATGATGAGTTGGGTCACTATCACTACCACTATTTATTGGTTTTGGGTTTTATTCGCAAATTCATAACTAGGGCTGTGACAACAGAATATTCTTTTCATTCTTTTGACTGTCAAGTATATATCCGATACAGAAAGGCACGGTTAATTAACCGCATCAGTCTATATAAAAACATATATATATATATATATATATATATATATATATATATATATAAACATATGATATTAACGGATATATACTCAAAAGTCAAAACAATTAAAAGAATATGCTGTTGTCACAGTCCTGTTCATAACCATATCTTTTCAGATATTTTTCCTGCAAAGCTGTAAAATAATAAGTCAATTTATTTCTATGGAAGCGTTAATATTCTTCAATCATTTTATATAGTGACTTGTTATTTTGCCTTCAAATCTAATTTAGGTCCATGTTTGTCGCATGTACAGTTACATGTAAGAAATTAGATGGCCATGCTTAAAAAAGAAAGTCACTCTTTCTTTTAATGTTTACAAAGACATTAAGAAATATTAGCGTGGTTGGAGCAACAAACAGTGAGAGCTGAGAGAAATGTATTGAGAGATAGAGATATATAGAGAGAAATAGAGATAGAGGGAGAGAGAGGCCCTAGATTGTGAAATTGATTTTATACTTTTTCAACTATGAGAAGTGAAAAGAGAGGGCTTGCATATTAGAAGAAAGCGTTTGACCATTGAAAAAGGGAAAGCTAATTTTAACTGAATGGAAAAAAAGTCAATGGAGAAAGTGTCCTGAGGGGCACCCCCCCAGAAGTACTCACTCTTAAGATATCATTATGACAGTACTCCATCTTAGGGTATCATTATGACAGTACTCCATCTTAGGACATATTTGATTCTTATGCAGGTAAATCAGGAATCTTGTATTTTTTGGAACATTAAAATGATCCAACCATTTTCCAACAATCTGATCAACAGAACTGATGTAAATCTTCCATTTAGAATCTGAAGTGAAAGTCAGTTCTAGGAGCTTATCAAAGCGAGAGGCTTTCAAAAGCGGAGTGTCATTTCATTGAAACAAAGTGAACATCTGAGCATTGGTAGTGAAAGGAGAAAACATTGATTTTAGATAACAACCACTTTTTTTCTCATTGTATCTGATCGAAAGAGAGTGAGAGAGAAGTCTGGATAACCAATGCTTTTCTGAGTGCTGCCATAGGCAGATATTCCAGAAAGAACAGGAGAAACATATACCAACTGCAGAATTGACCTAATGCCAAATGACATCATACCAAATGAATACATAGGAATTTAAACTTTTGGTTACTGTCGATATTGTCTGCTATTTCTGATTCTGGTTTCTGCTCTCCAGTTAGTTGGATAATTAGACATGGTCAAGCAAACAAGCAAGCCATTCTTAACATGGAGAAAAGGAGATTCATGTTATGTGAGAGGAAGATAATTATTGATTATAAGAGACCACATCATGCTTGTCACCATCGTTCTGCCTGCAGAATAGAAACTGCAAGTCAAAAAGAGCAGACTGCCCATCTTGATGCACCTGTTTATTTTGCATTTTTTTCCTCCATTCCAACATCAGAGCAAGGGAAACTCTCATAAAAATAAAAACCTGAATAAGCACATGGGCTCTGTGGACACCAATTATGTTGATTTGTATCCAAGCTATTTCCACGTGGCTTTGAACATTTTCTTTAGGTTGCTGCCTTTCATTGTTCATTGATTTGGATTTAAAAAGTGACAATTTTATAATCTCCGACAATATGCAAACATGTAATAACCCCTGAAAACATACAAAAAAAAAAAAACAGAAAAATGAGATCAAATTCTTAGGTGTGTAGTGAGCGTTTTACCCTGACTCAAGCTTCTCCAGAGTATGCACGTATCTAAAATATATTGTACAAGAATACCAATCAATTGTGATATTACCTAATGTCAGGTAGCGATTAGATTAACTAGTTAATCTTGACAAAGCTCGAACTAAGGAGGTTACCTAATCGATGGGCGGTGATGGTAGTCTAGAGGGTAATGACTAGGGCTATAACAACAGCATATTCTTTTTATTGTTTTGACTCTCGAGTGTGTAACCGTTGATATCTTATATGCTTTTATATAGAGTGACCTGGTTCTCGGTTGATTAACGGCATACCAAAAGGATACTGTGTTGGATATATACTCGAGTATCAAAACAATGATAAGAATACTCTTTTGTCATAGTCTTATTAATGACACAGAAAGGTAGCAGAAAGAAAGATCTGAAAGTAAGGTACGAGATTCAAATGAATCAAAATAGAGGAAAAAAAAAACGTTAGTCTACATGATGCATGACATTATAGTTAAGAATATTGACAAAGAAACTAACGTTTCAGATCATTCTTTTATAGAAATCGCATAGAAACACATCGCTAATAATGTTATAATCACTGAAAGGAAAACTTTAATAATCACTAAGAGTGAAATACTCTCCTAAGATCTAAGTTCGCTGTGTCCACCCATTTATCCACATAGAATAAAGTTATTACTAAACTCACAATGAGCGTGTGAGTCTACGTTTTGTGTACACGGATAAAGACATGTAAAAAATGTAAAACATTACAATGAGATAACATAGCTCAACTTGACAGCATAAGGATGCGCCAAAGTCTGAATTGGGCTTCTTTTTTTTTTTTTTTTAACTTTTCTATATAATATTCGTATTCCAAAAGATGTTGATAACGGGTGAATTTTGAAAAAAGTTTTGCTCCGATTCAAGCTTCCTCAGGGTATGCATGTATCTTAAATGCAGTCTACAATAGTATATATCAATTTTGATTTTACATAATGGACCGTCTTATGTCCGCTGGTAAATATATCAGTTAGTGTTAATTTTAACAAGTGTCGAACTTATTGCATATCAAAGTAACATGAAGTTTAAAAAATAATTCCTATGAAAGATAAAAGAAAGAGGAATCTGAAAACGTTAAAACTTTGAAAAAGACATTGAGAACATGGAAACACTTATAACTTAAAAAAAAAATATTTATCTGATGAGGCTAAAATGTTTCACGGTTGTTATTGTTATTCATACATCACATTTGAAAATATCAGAAGTTGAAACTGCAACAGATTTTCAAACTTTTAAAGAATGAAGACCAAAGTTCAAGGTCATATGAGATGTGACACTTCATTGCGTAGAATCTGAGCCAAATATTGTTCTCTATGTAACAGAGCGTGGAGGTGCATATGGCGACTAAATGCAAATACCGAAAGTGTGCAAATTGACATCACAGGAAGGAAAAATAAAAAGACTGCAAAATGTAAAGAGAGCACGTTAGCGAGGATGATCATGCTAGAGACGTGGAAGACATTTGAGAACGCGTTTGAAATGAGGTTTGAGAGGACAGAGGTCAGAGACAAGGAGTATGATCATAGTTTATTCAGGAAAGTACTTAGAAATAAATGTTATTACAATGAAAAAAATGTTGAGCTATTACTTGTTTTATGTTCCTTGCAACATGCTCTACTTACAATGTATAGGTCTCATGTGTAAACGAGTGTGTAACATTACATCTATAATGAACCAGACCAACGGTATTGACTAAAATGTGGCATTCATCTTTTCCAGTGATTTTGACCTTTGATTTAGATATCCCAAACTTAAATCAGTTCTAAGTTAGATCATGATCGATATTTTGGTTATGTTTGATTACTATTGGTCAAGTGATGTGGACATTAGGCCATACACAAACTCGAGCAAAAACATATTCTTTGCCATGTCCAACAAAATAAATGCAGTCGAATGATGGATTTTTATAAATCATGGTATTGACCTAAAAATCAATACTCAATCAGCTTCAAAATAATAATCTGGCCCAATTATTGTATTTGGACGTATACCAACTTTTGTTGAAATTCAACTGATAGTTTCTAATGCTACTGTGATTCAAACAGATATTTTAAATAGGTTTGTTTTGTTTTGATGCTTTCCTTATGACAAAGTCTCTTTAAATCCGTGTGCTATTCTTTTTATAGTTGATTTAACTAGAGCAAACATTACTAATCCACACGGATTTCAAGATCTTTGAAAAACCTACGATTTGATAAAGAGGATTTTCCTCGAAATATATCATGCAACACAGTCACACATATTGAATCACTGTAAAGATATTCTGATTAAACAAGATTTACTATTGAAAAGATTTTTTACAGAAAATCACTTGTTTTTTTACCTTCCCTTCATGACATGCATTGTAGTAGTCTGCTAATATTTCTTTCTATACAAATAAAAATATAATTTTCTAAAACCTGGATGCAAGTTTTTCCTTTTTATACAACGCATGTGAACAGTGATGCGTTTGATCTATGAATGTATTATAGTTGAAAGTACGCTTCAGCACATTAAAAATAACGTTGTGGTTGTTAAGGAGGAAAAGACCATTGAGAAAATGAGAAAGACAAAAATGTAGAGAATCCTAACGTATTCGGTTTGCAAGAAATTGAACATGGCTAAAGAATTCCTTCATTCGGTATTTAAGTAATATATGTACTGGCATACAACAGGTAGGCATCGTTCGAGAAAAAATGTCTGTAGAATAGAATGCCAAAGTCTACTGGGAAATTTGCCATTTCAATACTTAAAACATGTACAGGTTGGTAGAATATAATGATATATATATATATATATATATATATATATATATATATATATATTAGGAGAAGAATAAAAACTAGATTCGATATCTAGAACGTTTCTGTTCTTGTTTTTTAAGGATGATGTTTGATAAACCCTGCTGGGGAGCCATGAAATGAAATACTGTTTTGCTTTCAAATTCTCAAAATAGTTTTTCATGGTGAACAATTTATAATTCTTACAATAATATCAAGACTAATGCAGTAATTGCACGAGGTTAATTGACTTACCAGCAAAGAAGTTTTCCAATGAAGTACTAGGAACTAAAGTTTTTTTTCATCTAGTTTTTATCATTAAAAAGCTTCCACGACATATATATATATATATGCCAGAATCATGTTGGCACACTGGTTCTTGCCAAATCACCAAAGTTAAGCAATGATGAGCCTAGCCAGTAACTGATGGGTGACCATTTGGGAAGGTTAGGCGCTGTATGTATCATGCAGAGACATAATAATTTCCCGGTTGGTACCTAGAGGCGTGTTTAATTCATTGGGAGAGATGTACCACGAGTCTTCGTTAAGACATGCACCTAGTAGAAGGAAAAATTCTAATGTAAAACCTTAGGTTTACTGTCTTCTCTTTTTTTTTTTGGTAGCCATTGCACCATCTGATATTAGCAGTTGTACCAAAAAATTGTGGTTGGTTCTGTACAAAGCATTCACCAATATAAACAAGTCATCTGTGTGGATTTATGGGCAACTTAGTTGTTATGGCGGACTTCATACGTTGAAAACGATGGGAGGGTTCATTATATATATAAAACATAAAATGGCTTCTTATCAGACTAGAGAAAAAATGAATACTTCTCAGTAAAATTATCTGTGTTGTAAGACTATAATGAAGCAATGCTTGGGTCTAGTGGCAAGAAGAAATATAAGATGATAGGAAACAATGCCGATATAAGCAGAGAAAAACTTGTTTCATTTTAGATTTTTCCTTTCTTCTAAGCTTAAGAGTCTAATCTACTATTTAATGCTTAGTTGGAGGGAGGATATATGTATTCATACCTTTCTAAAGGATATTAGAGGAAGTGATGCAGTAGACCGACATAACTTGACAAGACACGCCTGTAACCACTACTCAACACAACTTATTGTTACAAAGGGTGAGAGTTATAGACAGAATTAGAAGAAATAAAATGGTTATTTTTAAACATAACTCGGGACCGAATATAGAAAAAGCCATTAAGAAACAAATGTTGATTCATACAACTTTAACATGTACCACAATATAAAAATGACGTTAAACCGAATATTATATAGATATACATATCTAGGTATTCTATGTAGTAAAATGCTACACTAAGTACAATTTATTATTATTTATTACTGCGTGAATGAGAAACAGGCAGGAATAAATGCAAATCAATAGAGGTGTGTATGATCATACACATCTCTCTCTCTTTCTTAGGTGTTTTTTTTTTTTTTGGAGGCGGCGAACTTTAAATTGACAACTATTTTCTTAACTTGCAGATTTGGCAGCTGTCGGTTGTAAATGACAAAAATTAGTCTTTGAAATAAACCACAAATGTGTATAATAAAAATATTTTTCTGTGATTTATTTTAATTTAAAGCTAGCTGCCTTTAAAAACACCCTATATATGTTTCAATCAGCTAGTTATGACATCATCAACCAATGTCGCTTTTATAAAAGTCTATACAAGAAAAAAACTAGTCTCAAGATATATGAAATTTACCAACAAAAGAAAATTACGAAAATTAAAATCAAGATACGATCATATTAAAACTTATGTCTAGAATCCTTATTCTAATTTTGATCTATTATATGATTTTGATGATAGAAAATGTTTAAACTTTAAAGTTTAATCTTAGAGTCTTAAGAAATTTAAATTCATGGAATTTTACTTAATTGGTTTCTAATGACTACGAATCAAATTCAATGTAAATCTGAAATATTCGAATTTTTAGAATGATATGTTGTGCATATATGGTGCACCCTAGAACTCTTTGAAATACTCTAAAGAAGGCAAAATTTTCAAAATATCATTTAATTGTTGTTTATTGTAAAATTTCACAAAAGTCTAGAGATGTCTTCTATCCATTCTTACCCCTATGTATGATAATTAACTAAATATAAACCACCTTTGAACCTGTACACACAAGAGCTGTGTTTTAAATGTTATACTGATCGGTTATGTAGTTTAGATGTGAATCATATACACATAAACATGTAAGCATACATATACTTATATATATGATGATGATGATTGCAACGTCTTGTCAGACGAGTGCCACTCCCTCAGACATTTAAAATCCATGAGCCCAAATGTCTGAGGGAGTATCTATACAAATATGATGTTACAGAGTCTTAGATTTGTACGACAGCTAAGTCTCTCTCTCAGTTCAAAATGTTGAGATCCAGCAACAAGCAAGAGCAAGATAGCCAGCAACAAATTAAACTGCAGACCAGCTTAATGCGGGTGCTGGTCTTCCGCTTTATGGTTTTTTAAATCAGAGATTTGCTTCTCCTAGAAAGGTTGCCTTCACCACGGCTTACGGGAGCCCTCTCTACCCCAATACACATATACACACACACAAATATACACGGTGCTAGTTGGCCATTGACCCAGAAAAAGAGTTTATTCGCCCTTTGGAAGGTCTTGTTTTTAATCCTTCAGGGAGACTAGCCGCCCTCCTCACCAAACAAGTCTGGTGGGGGAACCAGTTTAGTCGCCGGTGGTACCAGTAGCATATGACATGACCTGACTTATATATATATATATATATATAAAATTGTGGCTTATCCGGTATTGTAAAACTATCTACAAAGCTATCTAATATATAAAACTCACAATGTCTGTCTGTCTGCCTCCATATTTTCAAACTCTGTCTTCTGAAATTATAAGTTACAGAGCGGGGCTAGGGGCCTCAAATGATTGCATTTTTTATGGACTGTTCATTTATAGTTCTTTAGCCGGTTAAAATAGTTTTTAATGGAGGCCAAAATTGAAGAAATCATTATACATTTTCTACATTCATCTTAGTATATTTTAATCAGTTCATATGCATGTCACGTTGGTACAGTGGTAACGTCACCAGCTTTGAATGCTAGAGTTTTGTTTTCAGTTTCGATTCGATGGCACCCAAATACTTTTTTTTACTTTTGAAATCACGACTCTATAATAATATACACGAAATCTGCACAACTTAAAATATCATATTGAAACGTATCTTACGACCGGGCAAAGCTGGACGCCCCTCCCCGCTAGTCCTCTTATATGTACGAAGTTTATTGTCTTGATTCGGCTCCGTTTCGGAATTCATATCTTATTAACCATTTTTGAAACGTTGATGTTTATATTTGAAGTATGAATGTGAATAGGGTGGAAAAAAAATTGATATTTAAAAAACAAATTCTTTATATCATTTCAAATAAATAATTTTATATACTGTGTGTGTATATATGTGTGTGTGTGTGTGTGTGCATACATATGTGCCCTAAGATATGCATATACTTCTTTTTTCTCTCTATACGTATTAAACAGTCTTCATAATTTTATCTCTTTCTTCTTCCTCAGTTAATCCCTCTATCAGTCTGTCTATTCGTCTATCATTAGGTAAGCATAGATGAACTGAACCGAGAAACATAACCATAGACGCCCCCCCCCCCACCTGCTAAAATCTTAATCAGTTTGGCTATAACAAAAATACTATTCAACATCTATATTCAAATGTAGGATTTATTTTTATGTTGTTTCTAGGAAGCACTATTTAAAATTTGCATATAGAGCAAAATAATTATACTACTGCTTCTACTATTAATAGTAAGATGTTTGATCAGTGTATATTTTCTAAAACTATTGGTCAGAATCGCACCAAATTTTGCATGAATAACCTTAGCATGCATAGTATGAGTTTTTGTGGGGGGATGGGGGGCGTAAAATTATGCTACTGTTACTGATTGGTTCAAAATTATCGGTCAAAATTTCAATACGTTTGGCAAGAAACAAACTTGATATAAAAGATATGTTGTGTAAAGTCTCCAAAGCTACTGGTCAGAACTGCACCAAATTTTGCAATCACAGCGTGCATAATAGGACTATGATGAGGGATAAAAATTATACTACTACTATTTTGTTTTTGTTTACATGTAAGTCACCACTTATCAAGGCATGGAGGCCACTCGGAGATAAGAGTTATTGCGTGTACAGTAATAAATGTGACAATATCGTAGTAATTATTACTAATGGAGATCTGATAAAGTGTCTTACTTAAGGGGGCAGTTTATCAGGAATTTACGTTTTGATTTAGGCACAGATAAAGAGTGGGGAAAATTATTGACAGTGGTTTCAGCTAGACGGGTGTTGTTCATGAAAGACTGACGAGAGGGGGGGCAGGGATTGGCGCTCAGACGAGCACTTCCCATGGAAATAATGATAAAACAATGACAGGCTCGCAACATCCCTTCTGTGGGAGAGAGGTTGCAGGAAAGAGAAAAGGGTATAGGTTACAAAGTCTATTTTGTACTTTGTCAAGGCAGGATTGCATGCATAATATGAGTTTTTGTGGAGGGAGGGTACTATTACTACTATTCTATTACTACTAAAAATAATAATAATAATAATAATAATTTCCCCCCAAAAGCATTAGCCTTTGCTGATACCACAGAAAATAGTCATGAAAGCCCAAGGAGGATGGAAAAACTGAAGATGGAAAGCACTAACTCGAATAGTGTGAAAGGAACTGCAAGCTTAGGAAGACTTTATTGCCACCCAAATCCCAATGAAAACTAGTGCTTGTCGTCAGTAAAAAATCAATGTTGGGAGACTGTTGCGATAATGTTAAGTCATTTAACAAGGTTATTGAAAGAACTGGAGAGTACTGGAAATCTGTGGAGACTTGTTGTCACCCAGACTCAAGGAAACATCGCAAACTATTATCACTGACTAATCGCTGATGATGACATGTGTGGGAACTCTTAGTAATAATAATAATAATAATAATAATAATAATAATAATAATAATAATAATAATAAACTATCTGTAAAAATTCCACCAAATTTAGCATGAAGCCGTCTTGACATAACAGATATGTCATGAAGGTGAAAGTTTATTATGACTTCTACTACTATCATTACTATAAATAGAACAACTGATACTCCTATTACCACTCATAAGCACTTATATGCTCATTTCTATGAGACAAACCTCTACAGATAAAGCTTTTGCAGCCCTTTGCTGCAGCTCAATTAAAGGCATCAATAGTTGGCATTTTAGTGAGTAATATTGAAATATAGAAATCCGGAGAAAACCAAAGTGATTCCATTATCATACTCTCAGATTACAATAGTTGTTATAGTAAACGAAAATAACACAAGATTGCTTACATATTTATGTAAGCCTAAAAAATAAACGTTTCTAGAGAAAGGGGTCCACTCTTACGAAACTTCTTTTTTCACTTTTATTTACTTCAAACAAGATGATATGACCGTAAAGAGTTACTGTCGTAAGGACCAGATTTATAAAAGGGCCACCTGGCTGGGAATTTTGGCAGCAAGATATTTGCTTGCACGACAGATAAATTTTTGCATGTTGGTACTCTTGGAAAAATCGGAAGCAGAAGAAGTAAGTCTTCCTTCATCTATGAATTTTCATAATGAAGGGGTGAAAATCAGCAGCTAGTCAGTCGGGCTTGAAGTATTAAGGGGTAGATGTGTACTAAAAGATATGTCTTCAAAAGTCACTTTAATGCCATATGAAATCAGTACTTTGACACATTTTTTAAATGTAGGTCAATATTTCGTCATCCTTTGCCTATCTCGGTCACGGATACTATTGTTGAAGATGATCCCCCGCCTGTGAAGAAAGTGAGCCGAACATTGGGAAACTTGCTACCGTTCAACAACCCCGGTTTGAAAGAATGAATAATAACTAATTAGAATATATGGAAGTCCATCGAGCAATTACATAAAAAAATTGATAACTATTTGACTGAAATGGCGCCAAAAAGTTGTTGTTCAGTCATATCCTTCTCAAGCGCTTTCTATCGGTGCATCCGATTATCATCAGGAGCGATTGTTGTTTTCTTTTTCTTTTCCTTTGAGGCTTGGTGTGTATATATATATATCAGAAGGTTTGTGTATGAAATTAGTGGATAAGTATGGAAACAACCTAGTTAAAATAAAGCAAAAACATGTCTACAGTCACCAATATTTTTGGTTGAAATATCCAACGTTAATCTTCATTAAAAAAAGTTGGATTTAACAACCAACTAGTTTATATTCACTAATTCGATTATATCCAAAATTTGATTTCAAGTTTTCGTTCCAAAAGTAATGCCTCCTATTTTTATTCTACTAGAATAGATCAGAGAGGATTGCAAATTTCATTCTTATAATGACTGAATTTATGCATTTGTGATCTGAAAGATTTATCTCTCTGTTGCAAATATTGACGGTGGTAGACTAAGAAATCAACATTTTTATTAAGAAGAATCATTGAATTCTTGGCAAAAGTGCACTGAGAATGGTGGTGACTATATAACAGTCCTAATAGAAGCGTAACTTGTGCACCTCCACCCCACTCTGAAAACATCTACCACTAATTTTACTGGACTTTAAAGCATAAGCAAATCACATAAAATTGTAGAGATTTCTAATGTTTTTAACAAATCCAATTAAATCCACAAAATTAAAAAAATGTTCAAATCCCATAACTTCAGTGATAAAATCACTTTCGATTACCAGGACATATTATGAGGTTTGCCTATTCAGTGTAAGTTCTTCAATAATCTGTACCTGCTTTAGGATGGCTACTTCAACTATTGATCATAAAAAAAAATTAATGCACCGTTTGATAAAACTCTAAGAGCGTTTTTTGGTTTATTGTTAAAACTCGTAACCTGACGTAGATGCTTGCTTCAGCAAGAGTGTGTGTGTGTGTGTGTGTGTAAATGCATTGTGTCCATTAGGCCAAAACTTGTTCTGACAGACACAAAGTGAGAAGCACACTGTGTTGTTGATTCTATGTTTAGCCTCTTCACATATAAACTCAGATATTCTCTTCAGTTTGGAATATATTAATTCGTATACTATGGTTCGGAATTTTTTGAGATTAGGATTGGTAATTTTATCATTTGGATTATTCAGACTACTATTCTCATCGTAGTTATAGTTTGGCCTTCTTCAGATCCGTCTTGGTGGACTATTATGTCAAACTCAGAAACCTGTATGGAATTGCTGAACTCTTTATTTAATCCGCAAGGGTAGATAGTTCTTATTCCATTAGTCATGATTCAGTAGATTTGTTATTAATTATTATTGGTTGAAGTGAGGATTCAGAATATTGTCATTCAGAACTTATTGCTGTTTATAATATTAGGCCATATACGCAAACTATATATATAACGAGCGGGGGGCGACTTTGCTCGAGCGTTAAATGCGTTTAAATATGATATTTCATATATATTATTATAGAGTCGCTAGAATCGAAGGCAAAACGGTAGCTTTCAAAGCTGGGGACGTTACTAGTGTACCAACGTAACACGCATATGAAGTATTTAAAAATTAAAAATCAAAAATATACTAGGATAAATGTATAAAATGTTTAATGAATTTTTCAACTTTGACCCATTTTGGACCCCCTTAAAAACAATTTTAACAGTCTAAAGACCAATAAAAAAACGCCCGTAAAAACATCCAATCATTTGAGGTCCCTAGCGCGGCTCTGCCACTTTTAGTTTCGGAGGAGATAGAGTTTGAAAATATGGAGAAAGGCCGACAAACAGACAGACATATAGCCGTTTATGTATTGGATTATTATTTCATGTTTAAGCTACACATAGGCTTCTGCATTTCATCCACACAGAAAAACCTGAGGCATCCGAGATGAAATGTGGAAGCCTCTGGTTAACCTCATTACCATATATATATATATATATATATATATATATATATATATATAAGTGAACTTCAGTCTATCTGAGGAACGGTCTTTACCAAACTCCTCAATCAATCTTTGATCTACAGATTTCTAACGTAATACATAGGGGATTTGGACCTGTGCAACAAGTTTCATTTGGTCTTTAGCCGATTCAAATAACTGCTAAGTGGGTTAACATTTAAAAACTTTGGAACTTGGCAGGCGTAAGTCGACTTAAAGTGCTTTTGTATGTATGCGCAAATATACATTTATTATATAAAGTCAGTTAATTTTTTGTTTTCTTATCCATCTGACGACAGCTTAAACGGTAATGACTAAAGCTAGAGCACTAAATGTTTTGGTTTCTATTCTAGCTTAAGGCACTCAAGTTTTCTTTATTTTTACTTTTGAAATCATTACTATATTTTTAGTACAATATAATAATTAATAGAGTAATGACTCTATAATAATTAATACGAAATCTGCATAACCTAAAATATCATATTTAAGCATATTTTACAAACTAGCAATTCCAAGCGCTCTGCTATTATATATATGTGTGTGTGTGTGTGTGTGTGTGTGTTGTACATGTATAGTGTGCGTATGCAGATATATGTCCCTGTTTACTTTCCGCCTTACGAGGGCAAATTTAAATACAAGAGCAGATTTTAATGAGGAGAAAAAACGGCATTTTGAATCGGGGGAAAAATGTAAAAATTTCCATACACTGGAAGACAGTGAAATGAAGTATAGAACATATGAAAATATAGTCACACATAAATCTGAATAAAATTATGTAAACATTAGGAAAAAAACCCTACACGGATTAATCTACGTTTCAACGATGTTACTCGTCTCGACAGGTGTTCAACTATTTAGTTGAACCCCAAAGCAAGACGAGTTATCCGCATAAAGTTTTTTCTAACGTTTATATAATTTCAATTATAATATGTATTGAACTCTTAAAAAATAATTGTTTGTCCATTTTAATACATTTGAACTTACTTTATATATATAAATACATATTGACTGGGTGACCCAACGTTGCCTGGGACTGGGGTAATCAACGAATGTTTCACACTCCCCACATTTTTATTATCATCGAAATCAATGAAATATCCCATTTTCCAATCAAATCGATTGATTGCCGGCTCTAATTGAGGACCCATTGTGATGCACCTGGAGGAAGCTCCACATGCCCCTCGTGGTGATTACGTTAACAATATATTGTAGTCTACATTGCACTGTAGAGAACCTACTGTTGATATTATAAAATTATTCTTTATATATAATGGCTTGCATTAAAGTTTAAAATGCAAAGGTCAAGTATCATGGTTCAATCGTATTCTAAACAGAAACATTCATGCCCCTGTCATAACAAATAATCTACTGTTGATTTTATATGTTAGGCCTTTCTGCTTGTGTGGTAATAAAACTTTTCAAATGCACTTGTGCTGTTGGGCTGTGTAAGATGTTAACTCTGGTCAAAATCGCCTGTTCCTTCTTTCAGCTGATTATTTCGATTATAGATTATTGATACTCATCGAAGACATTCTAACACAAAACCTATTTAGGAGCACTGCCAGACACAAAGTACCTTCACGTGAAATTTCATGAAAATTGACTCAGTCGTTTTCGAGTCCATAGGGAACGAGCTCACAAAGTTCATTTTATATAATAGTAGATATATATTATAAATAATGATTAGCAAATGTTTTTGTTTTAATGTGAATTAGGTTGTGTTTAGTACATATAGTGTTTAGGTAATGCTACGAAAGCATCTTTTTTTCTCTTGACATTTGGAGAAAGTAGTAGAGTGTACTGAAATGTTATTCAAAACAAATTACAGTCTTTTTTCACCTAAAAGCTTCTAGTCATTATTGATACCATACTGTCCAATATTTTCCCACTTTTTCTACACCTATTTAAATATACCAAACATGTAACATTTTAACTTCTTTCTCTATTTTACTGTTTTCAACTACTTTTTATTATACACCCTTGTAACTTTGAAAATAACATGAAATACTCCATTTTCTTTTCTTTTTTTCTATCTCTTGCTACTTTTCTGTTTTCTCCAATAAAGTTAATCATGTAAAAGTTTGAAAATAAAATCACCACAGGATGGCTAAGACTTTTTTTTTTAACAAAGATGAAATATTCAAACAACTAACATTTCCCTCCATCTCTAACTCACACACTCACTATATATATATATATATATATATATATATATATATATATATATATATATATATATATATATATATATATATATATATATATATATAAGTGAGATAAGACACTGATAGAATTCAAATGAAAATCCTGATAGATATTACTTGAAGTAACAATTTTAGGGTGACACTAGCCAAAAATGAAAAGCTCAATAGTTAAGAATAGAGCAATATGTAAGTTTGGTGGTTAAATTTTAAATTCTGAAAAAACAACATATAGATACATATATTCGAATAAGGAATTTATTGTTTGACAAAAGGAATATATAGAAGGGTTATCTTAATTTCCTAACATAGGCCCTTCTATATATTCCTTTTGTCAAACAATAAATTCTTAATTCGAATATATGTGTCTATATGTTGTTCTATCAGAATTTAAAATTTAACCACCAAACTAATATATATATATATGTGTGTGTGTGTGTATATATATATATATATATATATATATATATATATACATGACACGTCTATATACATTTAAGTATATATATATATATATATATATATATATATATATATATATATATACATGACACGTCTATATACATCTAAGTATATATATATATATATATATATATATATATATATATATATATATATATATATATATATATACATTATTTTGTGGTGGTGCAGTAGATATTAGACATGACTGTCAAAAACACTGGTTTGAATTCCAGCTTGACGCACCTGCTTGTCTAGATAAAACTGAAAAGTTGTGATACATTGTCCATAGATTGTATATATAAGTGTATAGTATAGTACAATATATAGTGATACTATAGAACGCTAAATTAATTAGCAAGATCACAGAGGTTTCAAAATAGTAAATCCAGTTTCTTTTAACAATAAATAATCCTATCGTGTGCTCAGTATTGGAAGGTGCCCTCGCTTATGAAGAAAATGACAAGAGGGCAGAAGTCATTTTAAAATACATTTGGTACTGGCACAGAAGCGTCACTGTGGCATTCAATGATGAACATAACCCACATTAAGCTTACACTTACGTCACACCTAGCCCTCGTGAGGAGACATGTAAATACGGCTGTTTCATTAAATCATACATATGAACTGGAAGAATATCCGTCTCAGGGCGAGTAACATTAAATAAACGTACAGTTTTGTACAACTTTTATGTTCACTTACGAATATCAAAATCAAAGCATGTTTCCATTAAACCTTACGTCTAGAATCCTTATTTCAATTTTCATTAAAACAACACAACTACAAATACTCTCGCGAAACGCCATGTTTGGATGTTTTTTTTATTGTTCTTTTTAAATAATATATATATATATTTACTAGAACAATACCCGTTCCCGGACGGGTAAAAAATTAATTAACCGGACAGTTTTGCACCACCTCTTTTGCTTATTTATGAATATTAAAATCAAAATATAATCATACTAAACCTTATGTTTACAATCCTTATTTCAATTTTCATCCAAATCAATTATATGATTTTGATTCTAAGATTTTAGATTTAAACTTAAGGGGTCTTAAGAGATTAAAATTTAGAAAATCTTGCTAAACTCGGGGATAAATGACTAGAGATCAAATTTTCTGTCAATCTGAAATATTGACTTTTCAAATAGAAGGTCGTGCGGTTATGATAATCCCTAAAACCCTTTAAAAATACTTCAAAGAAATAGAAATTTGAGGAATATTTATCAATTGGTGTCTCACAGCTATTGTTTAAATTTCGAAAAAAAAAAAAAAATCGGAGATATCTGAATATTCACGTATTGCTTCCATCCTTGTAGCAACATTGTATGATAAACTTAATATAGTCCAGATTTGGACCTATTAAACCCAGCACCGTGTTCGTCCTAAAATCCATAATCATCGTTTAATTAGCTTAGGAGTAGATACTGTCCTTAGAAATATGTAAGCATACACACATTCCTTACTAAATGTAAACAGAATTAAGGTATATTTGTAGTCATGAACATACCATTGAAAATGACGCACGTTGATTCGAAATACTACTTGAATCGTTCAACATTCGATATTCTCAGTTTTAGACACATTTCAGAAAACAAAAATCTTGTTAGAAAACGAAAGAAATAAAGATATGAAGTAAAATCTCTCTCTCTCTCTCTCATATATATAGTCTTTGAAGTTTTTAACCTTTAAAACTATACAAAAAAATATTTTTTATCATTCGTTAGAAAACCATCTAGTCAGTAAGTCATTTAATCACCTGCAAGCACTGCATCAACTCGCTCTCGAATTTACTTTAATACCAATAATTTATTTTTCAAGGGATCATCAGTTGTTTACCATGAAACACTGTTTCGGGGATATATATATATATATATATATATATATATATATATATATATATATATATATATATATATATATATATATATATATATATATATATATATATACACTCCTCGCGTGTGGATTGAGTTATTTAGTAAGGAAATAGCAATTGCCATTCCGTGAAGACATATCTAGAAAAAAAATGGATTTAGTACAATCGGGAGTCGCTAAACCCAATGTAAAAAATATATAAACATTATAATTTTACTTATTTCTGGGCGAGTATAATAGTATTGGGGTAAAATACCCGACTGCTGACCACTGTGCTGATCAAGCGATCGGGTTTCGAATCTCAGCACGTAAAAAATTCGCCACGTTTAGCCACACCGAAGAGGTATGATATGTGCGTTTGTACGTGTTCTATTTTATCTTTTTAAAGATATATGTCAAAATTTTTATCTTATTCTATGCAGTTTATGTGTATGTATAACCAAGTTCATATGTCTTCATTCCTATATCAAGTATCTACCTCTAAGATAACAAAAATTTACTTCTCGAAGACCGAATCTAGTCATGATAGTTGATCTTGCACACACAAAGAGCTCAATATTCTTTCAAATAGAGTTTACTATGAAAACTGAATAAATATGGATTATCTTAACAATTTGGTGTGGTCATGGATTATTTAATCCTCATCTGTCTGCTTATACAATTGAATGTCAATCCAAACGCTCCATATACATACCATTCAATTCATCTCTTTCTCTGATATATATACATACAAATAGACATGAATGCTGAATTTTTCATCCATTTCATTTAAATATATGTTTACTTTTGAAACTATGTATGTTTTCATCTATTCGTCTATCATATCTATTCCCCCCCCCCCGCAATATAACTGTGCATAGCATATCTTTTTTCATTGAATCAAGGAACAGATTCTTGGTTACAAATGTTAAAAGTCACGCAACTAATGCGTGCATAAAAGGAAATAAAAAACATTTTTGATGTTAAGGTAGAACAGTCTCGCTCTCTCTCATTATATACTATATATATATATATATATATATATATATATATATATATATATATATATATATATATATGCATATATATGTGTGTGTGTATATATACGTGTGTATGTATATGTATGTATATATATATGTATATATGTATATATATGTATATATATATTTATATATGTATATATATGTATATATATGTATATATATGTATATATATATTTATATATGTATATATATATGTATATATATGTATATATTATTTGCCTTACTTCTCTTCAATGTCTATATCATTGGATCTTTCAAAAATAACATTAACTTATTTATGTAGAAGTGTTTTGACTATATACACAAAATATAAACAAAATTCACCATTTGAGTTATATAGTCTATATGTTTTTTCTGTTTTTTTCCTGAAACATGCTTTGGGGTTATTTTCCAGTATACATAATCGTTTGAGGAAATCTGTGATTGCAACAAAGATTGCCTTAGCGCAGACATTCAATATATTTATTATTATTATTACACTTATCATCATCATTATGATATTTTTTAGTGAAATACTAATAATGTGCAAAGCCAACATTTTAATGATGAATCTTTTTTTCTTGTTCAACAGAAAGCAATAAAAATAAAACTATCGTGAAATTGTATGACGTGTGCTTTCATTGGAAAATATGATTTATAATATTCATCCTTTGGAATTACAGCAATAATAAAATCCCATTATTTAACATTGTAAAAACGGTTCAAGACCTTCACCATTTTTACTACTAAAGACTCCCCTGCACCTGACAAACGTTGTTATAGGATAAAAACGTGTATATATATATATATATATATATATATATATATATATATATATATACAGGGTGTCCATAAAGTTACTATACAGTCTTATTGTTTTATTGTATTATATTTGTATTAATAGTTAATATTTATTTTTTTTACAGGTTTATTTAATCAAAGACTGTATACTAACTTTACGGACACCCTGTATATATACAGTAAACCACTTCCTTGTCTAAAAATGGAGTCAAAACTTTGAGGTTATTGGAATTAATAGAAAGCTAATATCTCCAAGGAACAGGAAAACAAATGTGTTTTTTTTTCTGTACATTTACTTAGTATACTTCTTTGGGGTACCTCTTATTTAAATTCATGATCACATTTAAAATTTTATAAGTTCATGCGTAAGCTCTCTCTATCCCACATATATATATAATTTTATATTTTGTTTACAGAAAGTTTTAGATGAGATATGTCATTAGTACCGTCAGTTTCAAACTCGATAATTAGGGACCCTTTTAGATACTCATATCTCTCTCTCTCTCTCTCTCTATATATATATATATATATATATATATATATATATATATATATATATATATATATATATATATAATACGCTCTTATTTTCGGATTTTTCTTATAATTGAGCACTCTGCTGGATTTCTTTTTTCCCCCAAAACTAATTATATATATAAATATTTATATATATTTATATTAGGACGATTAATCAGAATCGGTATTGAAATCAGAAAAAAAATGTGCATATTTTCTGATGCAAAAAAGACGATTTTGTAATTATTTGTTTGCTTTTTCACAATTTTCAATTGCTGTTACAAATGATGAAATGATAAATGTTTATTGATTTTAAAGTACAAGTGAAACTAAAGCACAGATCAACTCTCCTAGTGAATTTTTACCTTTACTACTGTGCACCTATTACATATATATTATTGTGCGTTTTTACAGTATCCAAATTTTTTTTTAAACATCCAAGTCTAAACAACTCGAGATTTTAAAAGAATCAGAAACTACAATTCTATCAGAATCGAGAATAGTGTGTGTGTGTGTGTGTGTGTGTGTGTACATACACGCATATATATATATATATATATATATATATATATATATATATATATATATATATAGTATTTTTTATCCAAACTTTATAAGCTACATACGTGCATACATATTTCAACAGTACCTCTTTTCAGAGAGACGACATCATCAGGACAAAAATCATTATCATTATCTCTCTGAATAAAAAGGCACTGCTGAAACATGTACGCACATATGTAGCCAATAATGTTTGTATAAATAAACACACTATTCATCTTCTGTTGACTCACCGAGCACTCTTTAATAAACAGAGGAGTATCATTGGCTTTACATCTAGGAAACTAAACGAATATATATATGTATGTATGTGCGTATGTATGTATGTATGTGTGCGTGTAAGGATCATATATATAAATTCTCTGGTATATTTGCATATGGATTCAAACTATATATCATGAGAGCATTCTATTGAGCAAGAATTTATTTTTACTGCGAAGCAACAGAAATTATGAAGAAAGAAAGAAAAGTGATTTTTGAAATGGAAGGAATCTGACGGAGCATGCTCGCGAATTTGTTGATTGTTCAATATAACAGTTGTGGTTGGGGGTCGGCATTGTAGTAGAGATCACGCGAAAACTACAAGACATCAGGAATTAAAGACTAATACACATTCAGACAATTCTTTTTCTTTTCTGTTTTTTTTTTTTTGTTACAGAAAATGGAATCAAAATACCAGGTGGATTTTTCGTTCTTTCCAAATTCGTATCGAGAAATAGTGCAATCTTTCAAAGACTGCATGCAACTACTCGCATCGCTCGGAAGCTTATATTTTGAAATGTTTCTCTTTACAACATATTATATCGATTTATTTATTTAGCAGAAATAGAATTAAACTGTTGAAGCTTGTATATATGTAAGTAAATATAGAATGACTTTGGCATCCACTATAACTATGTGAGTGTATAATACATATATTTATTGGATAATTAAAACCGAATAAGAAAAAATACAATTATTATTGAAAGGTTTATAATTAAAATTACCAGCGCTAATATATATATATATATATATATATATATATATATATATATATATAATATTGACGTGAAGGATAAGAACATATTCGGGGGGGGTTAGAAATTAAAACATATGCACATGTTAGAATAGTTAGGCATTACTACGAAACCATTAGATACTCATCATATATGTTTCTGTGTCTTAATTAAAAAGATGTGCAATGAAAAGATGAATAAACGATTTTTTATATCCAATCAGGTCGTCTACACCAAAACGTGTTCAACGCAAAACTGTAGAGTATTATGCAAAATAAATGCCATATATATGTCTGTTTATAAAATCTAAACTATTTGAATTGCGTAGCAACCAAACACAGCCATATATATATATATATATATATATATATATATATATATATATATATATATATATATACATGTTAAAAATCTCATGAAATGAAATCGATAGAAAAAAGTAACATCTTTCAAAACTTCAATTTTATCTAAGCGTGGATATCATATGTGTGTGTTATTGAATGTCTACACACACACACACACACACACACACACATATATATATATATATATATATGCGTGTGTGTGTGTGCGAAAGATAAAAAGGAAAAACAATTAAAAGAGGATGCAATTAAAAAAAAGACAACATTTTATTCTTCTGCTTTTTAATAAATAATTCCCACATTTTAAAAATTTTTTGACATATGCTATATTTTATCTCCAATTATATATATATATATATATATATATATATATATATATATATATAAATTTTGAAATTACAAGTCTATAAAAAAAGATAGAGGCAATGTAAAAGTGTCGCGATGTTTTGCAACAGGCATCATGAAATACAATCACATATAATGTGCAGACATAAATATAAAAATGACAGAGCGCGTGTACATATATATATATGTGTGTGTGTGTGTGTGTGTGTGTCTGTGTGTGTATAAATGGTATCAAATTAACAAAATTAAGAATAGAACATAAAAAGGTACCAAAATTTGGATAAGCTTACCTTAAATTAGTTAATCTCAAAATAGTCAAAAGGGTAACAAAGACGTATTAACAGAAGCTGAATCGCAAAGTACAAAAACCATCGGTAAAAACCTCATCCCAAGCGGTAAGATAGATATCTGTATATATATGTATTATATATATATTATTTAAAATAAATATATATATATATATATATTTATATCTAGATGAAAATGTAGGTAAATTTGTTTTTCCTCCTTTATAAGGTAGTATTTTTTTAATAATTTCTTTTCTCTTTTATTTATATACTCCTGAAATTGGGTGTGTGTATGTTTGTGTGTATTTAGATATATTTTAATATATCTCCTATTGATGTAATGATTTCTTTGCCACCTCTCCCTCTATATATATATATATCAATTTTAGAGAGGGATATCACAGTTGTTGTATTATTTCCTTGGTTTTATTCGTATTTATATTAAGGATCCACACAACTGGACACGTTGAAACAGTAGGCATTTACAAGTGGTGGCTTTCCCGTACTCTAACTGTGGTGAAGCCGAATTGTACTCTAATTTATTTTACTATATCATAGAAAAGGAAGTGTATCGTGCTCGGCATGTGCTACGTGTTACGCTGTGTCATATGTATGTGCATATATATATTCTTTTTTTTTTTTTACATATGTACATCGGTCGTGCATTTATATATAAACATGTGTGTATGTATGTGTGTGTGTGTGTGTGTTGTTATGTATGTGTATTAATATTTTTAGCTCACTTTTCTTTCTGTATGCACTGATAACTGTTGATATATTTTTTTTTTTTTTTTTTTGTATTTTTTCCAATTCCAAAATTGTTGAAATCTTCTACATAGAGTACATCCCTTCAGGAAGAATTTGTAGCCAATTCTTGCATTTTTCCAAAAAGAAACTTAGACAGCAAATATCCATGCCGGTGTTTTTTTTGTTTTTTGTTTTTTCTATCTTCTCTTTTAGTAGAAGAGAACGCTACCTGGTGGTGGCATCTCTTAGAATTCGTGCTGCTAATTCCCAGACTCTGGTGTTTGGTGTATGTGTCTGTATCGATATTAGAAGGCCCCCGACCGTCGTCGTTGTTATCGTCGTCGTATCGTTGTTGTTGTTGTTGTTGTTATTGGTCAGGTCGGAGAAAGACCACACAACAGAGGAGAAGAAGGAAGAGAAGGTATGATGAAGATGGAAACTGATGAAGATGAAGAAGTCGACGACAAAGAAGAAGATAGATGGAAATATAGAAAGAGAAAACGAGGGAGAGAAAAAAGAAAGTGAAAGGGAACAGATCGCAATCTGAGAGAAGACGTGCAGCTTAAAGAAAGAGGATGAGGAGGAGGAGAGAAAGCTGGAAGAAGATGCTGAAAAATGTTGGGGCGGAGGTTGCGGAGATGCTGGCGTATTGCTGCTACGGCGTGCTACGCTTCTTACTCTTGTTTGCTTTTATGATGATGATGATGACTTGTAGTGATGATGATGACAACCACAATAATAGCAACGAGAGAGTGAGAGAGAAAGAAAGAGAGATAGATTCAGATGATGAAGACGACGACGAAGATGGAGAAGAGGCTGAGTGTAAAAACAGACACGGCAGGGTGTAGTATAACGCTGGGATTCCAGGTAAGAATACCTTACGAGTAGTAGAACGTTTTTACTCTATGATCGCTTTTATTAAAAAAAAAAATCGCACCCTTCTTCAAACGCACGCGCCATTTCAAGTCTTTTAGGTTTACACGTTTTTAAATCGTTATTTTACTTATGTCAGTATATTTTACTTTTACTTTCTCTTTTGTGTTCTTCTCTGCTTCGTGGCTGGCCATGTTACGCAGAGTCGCGACCTTTTCCCTTAAAAGCCCAAACCGAGATTTCGTTTGATTCATTCATTCATTTTAGCTTGTTTGTAATATTTTGAGATTATCGTTTTCATTTGTTATAGGTTAAAAATATCCGTTTTCCTTATTTTTGTTAATATTCCTTCTTTTCTTTTTTTTGAAATGCAAAGAAAAAAATCAGAATATATCACCAAGCCGTTATTATTATTATTATTATTATTATTATTATTATTATTATTATTATTTCATGTGAAGTCACAACCACACATACATACACACCTATGAGAAAAAGAGAGATGTAAAGATGTATATATTGATGCTATAATACAGCTGTACCCGTATGCTGTAATTAACATCTAAGAAACAGCAACAATATAAGTAGAGTGTGTGTATATATATATATATATATATATATATATATATATATATATATATATATATATATATATGTGTGTGTGTGTGTGTGTGTGTGTGTGGATATATATCTAAAAGAGAAAATTGTTATTTACTCACTAGGAGTAGTTACACAGGCCATCATCAAATATTTCTCTTTGAGGACAACTTGTGGTGGTTTCTGGAGTCTGAGTGGCTACAGGTCTTCCCAATTATTATTATTATTATTATTATTATTATTATTATTATTATTATTAATATTATTATTGTTGTTATTGTTACTGATTTTTTATTATTGTTTTATTCTCTGTAATTCTAGCCAAGAAGAACAGCGGCTGACTATGTCAATGGCGATGATACTGATGTTAGGAACGAAAAGAACTGGTTGCAGTAGAAAAAGATGGAAATCTAGAAGACGTAGGAAGGAGAGTGAGTGAGTGAGAAAGAAAGAGAGAGAAAGGGGGGACAAGCTAAGAATCAGGCAATAAATAAATAAATATATAGATTAACAAAAAGGTAAAATACAAAATAAACTGGGTAGGGCTGGGAGTAGGTAAAAGTAAGGTATTTTTAGCGGCAAGGGGGAGTTAAGCGTGTAAAAACACATCTAGGGTACCGGTTACCTGCAAGAAGTTGGCGGTAAGTAAAAGAAATAAAAAAAAAAAGCAAAGAAAACAAGACGATGCTATTTTTATTATTTTTTAATATATTGCTTTTTTTTTTAGTGGGACGGTTAGGGGTGGCAAGATTATGATGTTGGTGGGGGTAATTGGCTGGGTAGAACCTTTCTTTCTTTCTTTTTTGCCTTTGCCGTTTTCCTTTCTCTTACACTCGCTTCACTTTTTCCTTCTTCTCAAGGTATGTCAAAGGCAAGCGCCGCTACTACTGTAGTCGCCGGCGTAGTAATAGCCGAACGAGTACTTGCTTTTTTCGGATCACCACGGCGACGACGATGGGCAGATGATGCTGATGCTGATGATGATGATAATACAATAATATGAGAGGCAACAGTGGAAATTCGGTTGTGCAATGCTGATGATGCTGTTGCTGCGTTTCTTGCTGGTAGAATGGCCGCACATCGGTTCTGCTACACTCTGCTTATTGCTTAGAAATGGTAGTTGTTGTTGAGTAGTAGTAGTTGTGAATCACGAGAGAGAGAGATACAGAGAGAGAGAGAAAGACAGAGGTGAAATAGCGAGAGTGAGAAAGTAAGAGAGAGGAGAAAGAGAAAGCGCAAAGGTAAGAGAAAACTAAAAAGAAATGAGAGAGGGAGAGAAAACGAGAGAGAGAGAGAAAGAGAGAGAGGAACGAGAGAGATAAAGAAACGAGAAAAACGAGAGGGAGAAAGAGAAAAATGCGAGAGAGAAAGAGTGAAGGGAAGGGGAGAGACACGACAGAGAGAGAGTGAGAGAGAGAAAAACGCGCGAGTGAAACAGAAGGCACGTGCGCGAAATAGAAAGAGAGAAGCGCACACATTCAGCGAGAGAGAGAGAGAGAGAGAGAGAGAGAGAGAGAGAGAGAGAGAGAGAGAGAATCCTTAAGGGGGGGGACGTTGGCTCGAAGCAGCAGCAGCAGCACTGCCATCACCTTCGTCTTCAAGCATGATTCTGACGTATCAAGATAACGATTCTTTCATACGGCAGAGGCGCGTGTGAACATTCAAGGTTTCTTTAGTTTAGGCGCACAAATAGACAATAATACTTGACTTTACAACTATTTTTTGTCTTAAAACATCAATTCAGACCAGAAATGATTACTTTCTAATAAACAACTTAGATATAATAAACTGTAAAATCAATCTCAAATTTGGAAAGCAATTCGATCAGTTAAATTATTAAAACATAAAATAAAATGACCGATCGAAATTTGAATGTGATTTTGAAGCTTTTAAACTTAAACAGTCGATTAGAAAATAATAATTTACAGTTTAAATTAAAGTTTAAAACGGACAAGTCAACTATAATTGGACATTAAACCAAAGGGAGATAAATGGTAGCCGTTTGTAAACACGTTATCTCCTGAGCCATGTAATTTTATCGGAACGATATGTGGCAATTAAAAAATTGGAACTTTTTTTGCACAAGGAAATCACCACTTATCAAGGTTCGAAAGCCACTCGAGGATAAGGATTAATGAATGTAAGATAGTAGTGTCGTAATCGTTATGACGTAAATTAGGTAGAATTTAAGAGGATGATTCAACAATAACTTGTTTACATTGGACTAAAGGCTACCATATTGTAGTCGGCCGGGAAGAAAGCCAGTAGAACAATGTTCCACGGGCGGGCAGTTCTAGGAAAGAAACTTTGTTCATGGGAACTGCGTTTTAGGCAGAGATAGAAAGTGGAGGAAATTGTTGATAGTGATTGTAGCTAGTCAAGTGGGTTTTTTTTTGTGTGAAAGTTTGGCAAGGAGGGTCCATAGATTAGAGCTCAGATGAGTATGAGTGCCTCCCATGAAAATAACGATAGAGCTCGCAGCGTTTCTGTGGGAAAGAGGTTGCAGGAAAGAGAAAAGGAATACAATAGCGAGCAAAAACAAAAAAAAAAAAAAAAAAAAAAACCTGAGTGGAGGGGATGAAAAATGAATATACAACCAATAAATGTTACCAAAGGAAATTATTCTGCTACACACCTGATTAAGCATTTTGTGTTTTTATTTATTTTGAAGCGCTTATTTACTTTAAAAAAGAAGTAATATCTGGTCTGTTCAGTTAAAACGAAAAATGGCTGTTTTTATAACTATTTGAACCCGCGATAATCGCTCAAAACTCGAAAATTAAACAAAATACTGATAGAAACCCATCCAATATATGTCATAAATCATGCCAAAATGTAATATCCATTTTTTTGTTTGGGTGTTACCGTTTATGAAGACCAGGAGGTTACACTAGGATAAGAGTTAATGAGTGTTAGGTAGATAATGAGATAACAACATGATGATCAGTAATGGTGGAACTTGAGTAGGGTTTAACCATATAAGAGGACGTGTCAACAAGAACTTATTTGAAAACGACCATATTTTAATCAGCTGGGAAGCAGTCCTACTGTACCGTGTTCCACAGCTCTAGGAAAAAATTTTGCTTATGCAATTTTCATTTAGTTTTAGACACACAAAGAGAGCGAAGGGAAATTGTTGATAGTTGTTGTAGCTAGACGAGTAATTGTTGCGGATGTTTTACAGGAGGGTATAAATCGAAGCTCAGTCGAGTTCCTACCATAAAAATAACGATAGAGCAGAGATAGAGGAAGTGGGGAGGCGAGAGATCCTTGCACATAAAATTTCGAAGCCGATTTTGTTCCCTGTCAAGGCAGGAAAGGATACACTTAGCTGCTCCTAACGGTAACGGATCTTATGTAGATATTTCACTTCAGATTAGGGGTGAAGGTCAGTCTCAGAAGTCTATCAAAGCAGGGTGCTTTCTCAAGACGAGAGACGTTTATTTCAATTGTAGCCAAGTGGGGATTAGAGTGTTGGTGGTGAAAACATCGAAGTTTGTTTTTGGATGTATTAAAGGTACCTAGCCATTTTCAGCGCATTGTACCACGTGTCCTATGTTTTTTGGGTTTTTTTTACATGGGCATAACAACTTATCAAGGCTCATAGACCACTCGAGGATAAGAGTGTACAGTAGTCAATCGGACAATATAGTAATCGTTAGTAATGGAAATTCGGTAAATTTGTTAACTTAAGTGATATGGCTCATCAAGAACTTGTTTACATTGGACTTGAAGACAACCGTATTGTAGTCATCTGGAAAGCAGCAAAATGGAAGGCAATTTCACAGGTGTGCAGTTCTTAGAAAGAAGCTTTGTTCATGGAATCTACGTTTAGGTTTAGGCACAGATAAAGAGTGGGGGGATTATTGATAGTGTTTTCAGCTAGACGAGTGCTTCTTGGGGGAAAAAGAACCAAAAAGATCTTGGTCTTTGCCAGTCTTTAAAATATTACCACAAATATATATAGTAGAAACATAAATGTCGACGAATGATCGGAGAATATTATTTGAGAGATCGTCGGTGAAGATCAAGAAGAGAGTTGGACCAAGAATGGATATTTGGGGTACGGCAGCATTAATAATGTGAGCTTCGGATTTCTGCCCATCAACGACTACTTTAATAAACTTATTAACGGAAAAAGGATTTGATTATTGAAAGGACATTTCTACTTATTCCGTAACTAGAAATCTTGTGAAGAAGATCTTAATGCCAAACCCTATCAAATACCTTAGATATGTCAAAAGCTATTGCTCTAGAAACAAGGCCACCGTCAATAGATTCACTGATCCTGTTTGAAATTGCTGTTAACACAGCAGTTATTGATCTTGCAGAATGGAAACCATATTGCTTGTCACTGAGTAGGTTATTTTTGCTGAAGTAGTTAACAGTATTTTGTTTATTTTTTTATTTTGAGCGGCGGTGATAAGTCTCATACAACTAAAACTTTATGAAAACAAATGTAGCGTAAATGTAGTTGAGTTAAAATGGAAAATAATGGCGGTTTTGATATAGACATTTGGATCCTCAATAATTACTCCAAATCGAAAATTAAACAAAATACTGATATCCACCTAAATCAAAACAACCTACACATGACAAACAATATGGTTGCTATTCTGCGTGATCAACAACATTAATGCAATAAAGGATCTGTCCGACAAATGAAAGAATGAAATGGCCCATCCCTATCTGACTGACTGTTGAGAAAGTATTATCGGCTGGTATTATCAGGAGGAATCAAGACGTTTTTTTTACTAAGGAGTCACCACTAATCAAGGCTCGGAGGCCACTCGAGGATAAGGGTTAATGGGTATACATTAGTTATGGGATTATAGTGTAGTAATCAAAAGTAGTAGAGATTTTGTAAATTGGATTACTTAGAGCGGCGGTTCATCAAGAACTTGTTTACGTTGGACTTGAAGACAATTAAATCGTAGCCAGAATCAAAATCATTTTCTCCGCTCCGAGAAGCGAATGTGATCGTCAAAATGACAAATGAATAAATAAAAATAAATAAATAAAAATAAATAAATAAATAAAAAAATGAAAGAGGTTCAGTGAAAGTGCATCCCACAGAAAAGTGTTCTGATTGGATAATGTTTTAATCACATCGCGAGTGAGGCTAAACTGTCACACATGAACATAGATCGTAATCATGGAAATGTTACAATCATTTTCAGTACGTTTTATGTAATTTTTATTTTATTTATGTATTTATTTACATACTCCTGCACTTTGTGTTTACATTCTTTTATCTGCTTATTTATCTTTAGCCATCCATTGTGTGAAATTGCATCGCTACACTAAACGGTGTATAAAGTGTAGACAGAAAAAACATTTAATACGTGACGTGTATGTAAATTCCATGTTCATCCGCTACCGAATAATTTATTGTCCAACCCGACTTTCATAATTTTAATAGCTTTTTTTCATTTTCGCATGAAACAGCTTGCTTGATGTACGAAATTATGTGGAATTAAGCTTAAAAAAGAAGGGAAACGGAGGCTGTTGCTAAAGATATATCTATTCTATTAGGTTAAGTAAAAAAAAAAAAAAATAGAATAAAAGGTAAATATAATCCGTTGGGCATGCGCCTTCGTTCCGAAGTGAAAACTATGGAAGGCAAAAATTTAACTAAACTCGAATGTTTGATTAATTAAGTTTTACTTTCTGTCTTCCTCCATCTTGGATTGCATTGTTGTCTAATCTATATTACATATTTCATTTTATTATAGTGTTTTATTTTGTGATAACTCTTCAAATATTCTGCTGCAATATAATCTGTATGTTTGACTTATTTCACTTACGTCACTAGGAATCTTATGGTGAAACTAGATGACTTACCCGACGTTGCCAGGGTGTAAATTAAGTCAAATATGCATTTATTTCCATGGAATTATTTTTTATTACCTACTAGTCGGTTCTTCTTCGTTACTGTAGCGAAATTCGACGGGCGAAAAATTGAGTTTTCATTTATAAAAAAAAACTATCATAACTACTTACAGTTTTTGTAAATTTCACCAATAAGTAATGTTATCTACTTAATTTTCATATCACAAATAGTTAAATATTTCTGGAATATTACATAAAACTTCCACGGTTCAACGAAAAAATGATTACAGCCATGTTTGTTTTGTTATGTGACATAAACACAAGGAAAATGAAGAACTTATCATGTAAGCTAAAATTGCTATTTTCCTTGAAACTTAATTTTCTACCTTACCGTTTTTCGTAATTTTTGGATATTTTCATTGCTACGATAATTCAGTAGAACCCATTAGTTTCACTTGAAATTCAATTTTCGAATTTCGCTACAATAACGAAGAAGAACCTACTAGCCGTTTCTAACTGACGTTGCCTGCCATTAAACAATCTTATTGTTAAATGATACAGGGTGGCCCATTTAAAAGTAGGCCAATCTATCTAATTATTCTCTTACGACCAACTGACACCACAAGACAAAATGCAATTCTTTTTCCAACAAGATGGCGTTACATGCCACATGTCTCACAGATCACTGGCACGAGTTCATGACATGCTTACGGAAGAGAGAACAATAAGCAAAGGATTATGGTCACTACATTCCCCGGACTTGTCATCATGTGATTTTTATCTTTGGGAACTTTAAAACAAAAAGTTTATGCAAATAATCCTCACAATCTAGACCAACTAAAAGAAGAACATTACAAACGCTATGAGGAGAATCCTCAGAGAAGATCTACAGGCAGTACCTGCAAACGTTGTTAAACGTGTCCAGAAATGCATAGATGTCAACCGGGAGAACTTCCAGCATCTTTAATAACGCTACAAGTAGTTTAAACAATAAAAGAATATTCCTCCTCTCTACTACATTTCTGGGCTACTTTTAAGTGAGCCACCCTGTAGATTTTCCAAGGAAAAAAAAAAGAACAGATGGGAAAAGCGGAGATCGAAAATGAAACCTTAATATGTTCGGTCGGATACTCTACTATATAAGGCATATAGAGATGACTGCTTGTTTAATGCATCCAAATTTTATTAATTGTAATCGTTTGCTGCAGTTGCCAATTGCTTTGTCGGTTATTTTTAGAAAATTATAGCTATTGTAAAATAATTTCAAATGGGTTAACAATTATAGAAAAATATATGTTTAAGAATATAGACCCATTTTCCATAAAGAAAACTGAAGAAACAATATAATACGGAGTTTGAAGGACATAAGCTATCGATGACAATTTATGCGAAATATACCGTCTCATCTCTATATAAATAAAATGAACTCATTTTTTCCCGTCGGATTTTGACCTTAATAGGATTAAAAATCAAGATATTTCATGCAAATATAATATGCACAAACGGCAGAACAATATCTGAGGTGTGTTATAGGCTTATTATTTCTCAAATTCCTCGATAATCTTAGATTTCTATACTTTTTCTGCTGAGAAGTCACGGCCAAAATCGGTTAAGATCAATGGAAGTGGTAAAATATTTTCTCTCTAATAAATTCCTCCTCCCCCTGCCACCACTTAACACCGTTTGGGGATCGTTCACAAGGAACAGTTGAGAAGAGAACACCGGTTTGGCTTCGTAGTTCTTTCATGTGAAGTTATTTAAAATCACTAAACTAAGCTGCAGTGCTCTGTGGCGTAGTGGTTAGCGTGCTGGACAATTCACATTATATTTTCACGTTCGCGCCGACCTACCATAGTCGTTTTTTTTTTTTTTGTTTTTTTTTGTCCTAAACAACTGGAATGGACTTTTCTTGGTGGCCGAACTGTTAACGTTGCAGATGTTTTTTTGTTTTTTTTCCCACTTTATTTTCCTACTTTTACTCATGACTCCGGGTTTGATCCTTCCTACTTACCTACCATAACATTTTTTAAAACTCCCCCCCCGTCCCAGAAACAAACACTACCCCCGCTAGTTTTTAATATAGAGACAGAGAAAAGAGAAGACATAGAAGATTTATTTATAATGTTACAAAAGTTCGGGTCAACAGGGTATTTTAATTTTCAAGATGGGATGGACGGAAAATACTGGGATTCCTGAGTTTTTATTATAAACCGTTTTCTGGCATTCGTGAGCCATATTTTGATCCGTGGCGAGATGTAACATTACAAATGTAACATTACAAATGTTACTTTAATAAAAATTACGCTCTTATTGGTAATAAATATTATGCTTTTTAAATAATAACGCTCGGTATAATTTCTTTCTATTCAATGAAACGAAGAATAGAATGGAGTCAGTAATAGTTTCGTGGCCGGGTTCAAATCTCCCGACCGGCGGTAAACATGAAACCCTACATTGACGATTCCTGAAAGGATGAGAATCTAGTGTCTGTATTTTTAAAAATATTATTATATTAATAATTTTTTCAGTCCCTTTAAGAACTCGGTTCTTATTGTTGAGCACTTTACAGTTGAAATAAAAGTCGATCACCTAAGCTCGCATGTGCAGTTCAGGATGTTATAATCATTAGACTAGTATGGACGTATGTCTCGACATTCAAAAGTAAATGTTTAAATTTCAACGATATGTCTCGCCGTTAAAGTTAGCCGTGTGGCGTTGTTCCTTGCTAATGGACTCAGAAATAGCTTCATGACTCGAATTTCTCGACCGGCGGTAATCGTGACACCCTGCACTGATGATTCCTGAAAGGATGAAACACTAGTGCCTTTGGTATTTAAAAAAAATCATTATATATATATATATATATATATATATATATATATATATATATATATATATACACACACACACACGCACGCATACACGTATGCATGTTTAAAGTTATTTATCAGCTTTCAACTACATTAAGGCAAGGCATGTGAAGGTTAATTCAGCTCCCCGGGGAGGGGATTGGCTCTAGAAAATCACACAATAGCCGAGATTACAGAAATTGCTTTATCTTTTACAAATATTACATACTAGCAGGCCGCCCGGAATCGCCCAGTCGTAAAATACGCTTAAAAATGATAGTTTGATTAATGCAGATTTCGCATTCATTATTATATTATATTGGACCCAATATACCGTGATAATTTAAGAAGTTAAAAAAAAAATGAATTTTGTGTCATCACCGGGAATCGAAACTAAAACGTTTAAGTTATGATTTACATTTTCCTTTGACGTTAATACCTGAGCTATGAAGACATGTTTGCTGCAAGGCTAAAAATTAAAACATGAACCAATAGCTATTACGTTACGCATGCATATTCGTGATGCTGTCGTTCGACCTTCACCTAATTCCATTTTTTTTTTTTTTTTTTTTCACACCAATTTCCCCTCGGCTAAAACCCAAATATAAAGTTTCGCTATTTCCCTAGATGAGTTTGCAATTTCAGGATACTCTAACTTAACTTCTAAATCTGACCCCCAAGATCGCCATGGGCATGGAATATGTGCCTATATTAAAGATAGCTTTCCATGTGGGAGGGACATCTCCAGGGAAGATCCTAACTTACCCTATATGTGCTTCCGGGTTGCTTTAGCTCACACTACTGCATTTATATTTACTCTCTATCGCCCCCACAACAGCGGAGTTACTATCTTTCAAAGCATATCTGAGAAAATTGACCAAGTCCTTTCTACTTATCCTTCAGCTAACATTCACGTATGTGGAGACTTCAATGTTCACAACGTCGAATGGTTGACCCACTCAAACAAGACCGATGATGAGGGGAGGTTCTGTCATGATTTCTCCATTGCCTATGACCTCACTCAGATTGTTCAGGAACCTACCCGTGTGACCGATAATGACGGTCAGTATGCGAGTCTACTAGACCTTTTTCTCACAACTTGCCCTGAACTATGTTCAGTTTCTGTTCTGTCGCCTCTTAGATCTTCCGACCACTCTGTTGTATCAATTAAGATAAAAATGAAATGTAATAAGTCCCCAGACGTACCTCTTCATCGTACAGTATATCGATACACTAAGGCTGACTGGGATGGCTTCCGTACATTTATATCTGATCTACCTCTGCATTCCATGTTTAAAAAAGATGTTTCCTCTATAGTATTAGACCTAACTGAATGGTTAATTGTAGGTATTGACCATTTCATTCCCTCTAAAAAGTTTCAGCAAAAACCTAACAGCCAGCCATGGTTCTCTCCAGAATGTGCTGCTGCCATTGCGCACAGAAATCACTTTTTCTACTGCTTCAAACGTAATAGATGTATGGAAACTAAAGCCGTTTTCAGGACTGCCAGCAACCATTGTAAGAAAGTAATAAGGAACGCAAGAGTGTTGTATGCTCAATCTGTTAAGTCCAAAGTAGCTGAGCAGCGGCTTGGTTCCCACCAGTTTTGGCAAATAGCAAATAGAATCCTGAACAGAAGCGTGTGCTCTATCCCAACTATTATCAATGGACCTGAGGTAATCTCGTCAGCATCAGACAAAGCCAAACTCTTTGTCAAGAACTTTGCAGCTAATTCTACCTTTTGCGACCAATACCGCCAACCCCCAATATTTCCTCCTGTATCAGAAAACACGCTATGTGATATACGTATATCTGTACGTGATGTTGCCAAGCTAATCAAAAACCTTGATTCCAGTAAAGCAACTGGCCCTGATGGTATTCCAATTATAGTACTCAAAAAACTTCAACCTGAATTAGCGCCCATACTTACAAAACTGTTTAAACGTTGTCTTAAGGAGAATAGTTTCCCATCTCCCTGGAAAATCTCATCAGTATGCCCTGTATTTAAGAATTCAGGTGATCGCTCATCCCCCTCTCAGTACAGGCCAATAAGTCTCCTGTGCGTCATGAGTAAGTTGCTAGAATCTGTATTAAATACAGAAGTAATCAAACATCTCAACAAAAATAACCTTCTTAGTGACACTCAATATGGTTTCCGTTCTGCTAGATCTACAGCAGATGTCCTTACAGTTATATCGCATAGGATTAGCAAATCTCTCGACGGTGGCAATCTTTCTAGGGCAATTGCTCTTGACATATCTAAAGCCTTTGATAGGGTATGGCATAAAGGTTTACTTCATAAGATCGCTAGCTATGGTATAGCTGGAAAAGTCTTCTCAATTATTAAATCATTTCTTTCTGATAGGTTCATAAGAGTAGTAGTTGAGGGGCAAAAATCAGAAGCTCACAGTATTAATGCCGGTGTCCCTCAGGGATCCATCCTGGGCCCAACTCTTTTCCTGATCTACATTAATGATCTTCCAAATCATATCCTTACAACATTTGTAGACATTTATGCTGACGACACTACCATTTATGGTAGCACATCTAAGACAGTAAACGAGCAAGTTCTCTCCAATTCTCTCTCCTCTGATCTTGAGCACGTAGTACAATGGGGAAAGGAGTGGCTGGTTACTTTTAATGCATCTAAAACCAAGCTTCTCTCTTTACATCATCAACATTCTAATTCACATTTGTCATCAATTGAAATGAATGGCTCTCGTCTTCAGGAGGCCTCAAGTTTTGACAAGCTTCTGGGCTTGACCATTACTCCTGATCTTAAATGGAACACGTATATCAAATCTGTTGCCAAGGCCGCTGGAAAAATGGTGGGATCTTTCTATCGATCCAGTAGATATCTCACTGCTGATGCTATTCTCTACCTATATAAGAGCCAGGTACGTCCAAGGATGGAATACTGTTGCCACATCTGGGCAGGAGCTGCTAGAAAGGACTTGTCCTGCATTGATAGAGTTCAAAATAGACTTCGTAGCCTCGTAGGAGATGTCCTTTTCTCCTCCTTGCAACCTCTATCTCACAGAAGAGATGTTGCGAGTTTGTCTCTGATGTATCGTTATTTTCATGGAAAGTGTTCAACTGAGCTTCAATCTATGGTCCCCCCTCGCCAAACTTTCACAAGAAACACTCGTCTAGCTGTAAACACTATCAATAATTTCCCCCACTCTTTATCTGTGCCTAAACCTAAACGTAGATTCCATGAACAAAGCTTCTTTCTTAGAACTGCACGCCTGTGGAATTGTCTTCCGTTTTCCTGCTTTCCGGCTGACTACAATATGGTTGTCTTCAAGTCTAAAGTAAATAAGTTCTTGATGAGCCGTTCCATATAAGTTATTAAATTTACCAAATTTTCATTACTAATGATTACTATATTGACCAATTTCTACTGTACACTCTTTAACCCTTATCCTTGAGTGGCCTCTGGGCCTTGATAATGTGGTGATGCCTTTGTAAAAAAAAACAAAAAAAAACATCTTATATATGAAGTTTCATGTCTGTATGCAAAAAATCGAAACAGGAGTTTGGGAGACAAATTGTTTTAAACGAATATATATACGCACACATAAATATATATAGAAAGAGGTTTGTGTTTACTATAACCTTTTTACGCAAATATTATGCAAGTATAAATCATGTAGAATATCTGCATGAATATAAGTACACGTAATACCTAACTAAAGATGAGCATTCTATAAGAAACCGAAAAAACTAATAGAGAATTAAATCGAATGTTTAAAAGAATATGAAAATTAGCTATATCGTTTATTCCATGACCTATATATAACAAAGTTGTATTTTCTTTTTAAATATAGAGAAAAAGGAGTTTTAATATGAATATCAATACACAACAAAAACAAATTTATAGTATAGATACATACACACATACACTCACACACTACATATATATATATATATATATATATATATATATATATATATATCAATGCCTCCCTTCAGTCTCGAAAGACAAAGGATACCCCCTGTAGGGGCAGCTGCGCGTGTAATTATGTGGCAAGGGTTGCGCAATCGCCAACCGCACCTCTCCTGAATTGGCATTGCTTGAATTCAATGGCAAGGATAGGTCCAGGATGACTGGAAACAATGCCGAGATGAGCGGAAAGCACATACAGCACCTGGAAGTCTCAAATGGTCACCCATCTGGTACTGGCCAGACTCATCGTTGCTTAACTTCGGTGTGTCAATGTGATTATGATAATTATATATATATATACTAGCAAGGAAACCCGACGTTGCCCGGGATTGAATGATGATCAACGAATGTTTCACACTCGCATATTTTTATTGTAGTCGAAATCGGTAAATTGTCCATTTCTCAATTAATTCGACTGATTGCCTTGCCTTATAGGGACCCGTTGCGGTGCTCCGGAACGATGCTTCACATGTCTCTCGCAGTGACTTAATCCATAATACATTGTAATCTACAGTACACTGTAGAGAACTTACTGTTGACTTTATAAAATTATTTTTATATCTAACGGCTTGAATTAAAGTTTAAAATGCAAATGTTAAGTACAATGGTTTGTGCTCTAAACAGAAACATTCATTTTGAACGAGTCTCAAAGAACCTACTGCTGATTTTATATATCGGGTGTTTTTGCTTGTATGGCAATAAAACTGAAACACACTTGTGATGTTAAGCTGTGTAAGGTGTTTACTTTAGTCAAAATCACCTTCCCTTTTTTATTGGATTTTATTGATAATCGATACTTATCGAAAACATTCCGATACAAACCCTATCTAAGAACATTGTCAGATACATAAGTACATATCTGTGAAATTTAATAAAAATAGGCCAAGCCGTTCCGGAGTCTATAGGGACCGAATTTTCACATACGTACACAGACAATGTTCCTTCTATATAATAATACATATAAGTATATTATATATATATACACACACACACTTTATCTCTCTCCCTCTCTCTCTCATATATATATATATATATATATATATATATATACACACACATACACACACACTTTATCTCTCTCCCTCTCTCATATACATATATATACATATATATATATATATATATATATATATATATATATATATATACATACATATAACTAATTCTAAATCTTATTTATTTCATGATGCCATTGATAAAATAAGACAGAGGGAAAGACGGATAGTGAGGGGGGGGGTCTACACGATTCATGTCTAGCTGTCCCGAATGGTCTAGCGTACTATAAGGGGGTTTAGTATATATATATATATATATATATATATATATATATATGTGTGTGTGTGTGTGTGTGTGTGTGTGTGTGTGTGTGTCGTCTCCAGACTATACTGTATTGATGTGATTTGATTGTTTTTCATTTGTTTACTACATGCCCCGAATGAAAGTGTAGACTAAACTGAAGACGATGAAGAAGAGCACATAAAATAAATATAAAGAAACAGTTTGGACAACCTGGCACCCTCCCCAACCACAAAGAGAGAGAGAAGAAAAAACTATCAGCAACAAAAGAAAATTGTAAAAATAATACAACTTCATTTTTATTGTCTGTTTGATTTTTTTTTCTTTTTTTTTTTTTTGTTGAATAGAAGGACAATACGTTTATTCATTTATTTGTTTAAGGGAGAATCAGTAAGTAAAGTCTGAAGCCGTAAGCAACTCCAAGCCACACTCCATCAACTCGATACGTATTGATACATCACGCACCTTGCATGACATAAAAAGCAAATTATATAAAAAAAAAAAAAAAAACAAAAACAAAAACAGGAGGGAATAAGTCGAAATTCTGTGCCAAATTAGAACACGACGCAAAAACAAACAAAATAAAATAAAACAAAATATACAAAGCAAAATGAATAGGGACTATTAAAGGAGATTTTGAAGAATAAAAATCGAAATGTTGGTAAAAGACTAATGGCACTCCTAGTATATCTTTATGCGTACAAATTCACAATACATCTCAGGAAAGGAGAGATGAAAATAAGCTTTTAATCAAACCATTTTGTTTAGATATGACGCAGATATCGCGGTTCAGACTAAGCGATACTGGCTTCTTGAATCGTATTGGTACAAAGATTTGTATGTTGCAACAATGCCGAGTGTAGCAGCCGTCGTCTTTGAAACTCTTCTTCTTTCCATGATGCTTGGTGCTGGAATATACCCACTGCCATTATCTTGTTTTAATAATATCCTGTATCACACTCTTTTTACCGACTTCCGTTTCTTCTCTTTCCTCTTCTTCCGTTAGTTTTATATCTGTATTCTTTCTTTTTTTAATCGGAGAAAAGGAAAAATGATGCCTCTTCCTTCTTTCTTTTTTTTTTTTTTTTTTTTTTTTTAGCTTTTCCTTTTAACAAACGAAAGAAAAAAACAGTTGTAAAGCGGATTGGTAAATTAGATTAAGAAGAAAAAAATTATATTGCCAATCAACAAGAATTCTCTCCCTCGTCCTGCATTTTTTTTTTAGATTTTTTATTTTGGTGAAATGGTGGATATTAATTAGCAAAAAAAGATAATGTAAGAGTTCAAGCATCGATCGCTCGCAGATTAGTTGTCAGGTTCTTCAAGTTGAAGGACAAACAAGTACAATGCAGTCGGGCAATAGTTATAATGTCTAACAGTAAAAATAAATAAATAAAAAAGAATGTTCAAACGAAAAAAAAGATTTCAGTAGTTAAACTATGCAACATTATAACTTACAAGAATATATTTATAGAAATTAAGCTACACAGGGGCATCCGTGTTTCATCCCCGTTTCATGCCATAAATATATTTTCATAAATTGTTACCTAGCTCTACCCACGTATTCAACACTGTTGAAGTAAATATTGAAAATCGATACATAAAATATTACATGATTTTTTTTTTTTTTTTTGCGGACTGTTAACCTTATCTTCATAGTTGTTATCGTTTCACCACGTTTCGTCCTACTCATCCTCTGGTCTTCTTGGGGTGATTAACCACAACGGGATCGGAATGTTGAGTTTTGTAATTGTATCCCCAATAATTACTGCCTCCCATAGTTGTTGTTGTTATTGTTGTTGTTGTTGTCTCACCAAGTTTTAGCCAACTAATCCTCTGGCCTGCTTGGATAGTATTGAAACCACTATTTTCAGACAATGGTCGCTTGGAGCTGTAAAGAGTCAACTCTTCTATCCATTGCGCCACGGGATAGTAGACAGAGGCATTATTAGCTACGGTTCCAATTGAAAATTGTCTGAAGACAGCGGTTTCAATCCTACCCAAAGCAGGCCAGAGGAGTAGTCGGCCAAAATATGGTGAGACAACAACAACTATGGAAGGCAGTAATTACTGGGGATACAGTTAAAAGACTCAGCATTTCTATCCCGTCATGGGAACCACCTAAAGAAGGCCAGAGGATGCGTTGACCGAAACGAGGTGAAACAACTATAACTATAAAAATGAGCATAACAGCCTACAAATACACAAATTATGAAGCCTCATCTCAAAGGATTCCAAAAAGTAAAAATAAAAATAAAATGATACATAAAATATTATAGTTAAATAGTTAGCGTTGCCCACTATAAACTAGATTATGGTAGACTCAATTCCGACTTAAGGAGTGTTATAATCTAGTGGCATATGTGTGTGTTACATATTCTGTTGTTTTTCAATGCTAATGTTTGAGCTGCTGATAACATTAACTTGATTTATTTAATTTACGGACAGGGAGGGGGGTGATAAACACAGAATCGCACAAAGTAAGAAATAAGAGACACACAAAATACAAAACTATACTCCAGAACCAAGACCACCTAATGTGAGCGTCTTCTTAGACTGCTTGATTAACGGGTCAGTAGTCTACTTCTATTAATTTAACGTCACCTTTCCTTTGTTTAGGAGTCAGGCGTTCAAATGCAACAAGGTACGTGACGACCCTCTATGGACTTTCTTCCACCTCCGTAATGATCTGTTGATTTTGACAGCAAAGCAATGGTGCACTTATTGTCTCTATAGACACACGATGATCCGTATCCATGAAATCCTTTATTTGACCAACCAACTCTGGTATTCTGAGGTCCTTACTCCTCCCACACCTCTTATCCCTCACAAACTATTTACCTTCCTTGAATCTCTCATGCCACTCAAAAACTGATGCTCGATTCATGTAAGATGGTCCAAAAATAGTCTGAAGAATTCCATAGGTTTCTGTGGCATTTTACCAAGTTTATAACAGAATTTTATTGCATATCGTTCTTTTAAAGTGTCTTCACGTCGAGATTGCATTTTTGAAATTCGTCAACTGCGACAGTCAGGCTTTAGTAGGGTGTATTTCAATTTCTGCTGTAGCTGTTCATTTGAACCTAAAATCATAAAATTTTATCAATCATCGTATAAGATGTATAGCAATGACGTACTGAATTTTCAAAAGTCTACGACAATTATAAATGTCTGTGCAAAACAAAGTCTGGAAACTTATTTAAGGAACCTCACACACACACACACACACACACACACACACATATATATATATATATATATATATATATATATATATATATATATATATACTGCCTGCGATCATATTCTTGTGTGGGGCAACTTGGATGAATTCATAATCATTACATCAATAGCTAAGCGATATAATGGTGATTTGCTCAGATTATTACAAAATACAAATAATTAGAGAATTAAAACTGTATTTTTTTCAAACTGAAACTAATTCAATCAATAAGTAAGAAATATTTTGCATATCTTTTGTCACATTAAAGTATATAAATATTTTTTTTTTTAGAAAATGGACGTTGGTTCACTTCGATTTAGTACAATAATAATAGATATACAAGTTAGAAAAGCATTTCATTCAAGGCATGAAAATTGTTAAACAAAATGTTTTTACTATAGGCTTTAAAAATAAAGGTACAAGATTCAATTTGAAATTTATTTATCTTCAAAGTGCACTTTTATTAATTTTACAAAGTAAGGTATAAAAATTTAAATTGAATCAAAAACTTACCTTGGATTTATTTTATGCAATGTACATTCTGTTGCACTTTAAAAAAAATTATTGAAAATTTTATATCTATATCATTAATTGCTAGATGAAAGATAATGTTTTACATTGCAACAAAATGTACATTACATAAAATAAATCCAAGGTAATTTTTTGATTCAATTTAAATTAACTTTTTATACCTTACACGCGCATCCATGAATAACTTTTATGTGCATAAAAAAATTATTAAAAATATCTAAAAAAATAAATATGCTTCTCGTTTAAAGGGGCGGCTTAATGCAGGCATTTGCGTGTAAGAGAGCAATTTCTATCAATTAGAGAAGTGAATTTGAATACAACGGCAGCATTCCCATGCTGGTAGTATTGTTAAGAAAAATTTAAAAAAATAACTATATAGGAATCTTTATTATTATATCATCTTATAATAATTCATACTTAAAGTAAGTAACTGAATTTACAATTTTTTAAAAAATTTCTACATAATAAACAAAAAATCCACTTAGCTGATGCTAACAGATCAAGCTGTCTGAAAATAGTGGCTTACTGACTTAAAGGCACTAAATATCAATGCTATTGTTTTTTTTCTCTTTCCCTTTGCAAAACTTAATGATATTCTACAAAGCCAAAAACAAAACAAAAACTTTTCTTTACAACACAAAAACAACCAAACCAAACACCAAGAATTAATATTTTAAGATATAAAGATCTTGAAGCATAAATACGTCTTCCCAAAATTCAAGTTCGGCATTAGATAACTCGAAAAAAAATTAGATATGCTGTAAAACAAAACAACCAGATCAAACACGTGGATTACCGTAAGAACATTGTTTTCTCCTCAGAAACTCTAGAAAAAGAGCGTAAATCACATGGAGGAAATAAGATGATTTCAATAGACATGAAATAAAAAAGCTATTACAAAAATATGTTTCATAATTAGAAAATCTATTAACTATTTGAAGGTTTCAATGAAATAGTATTTATTATTCTTTGCAGTAAAGTAGTCAAACCATAAGACTGTACTGTTACGCACACGGTCCACAGGTTGTATACAGTTACGCCGTAAAGGAGGATAAAGAAACACTTGAACTCACGTTTTCGTGTAACAATGATATTTATTTCCGGATACTTTCCCGAATAAAATGTGATCGTGCTCCTTCTCTCTGCCTCTGTCCTCTCGAACGTCATCTACTAACGTGATCGCCCTCTCTTTTATAGTCTTATAGTTTTATATATTTTTTCCTTACCGTGACGTCATTTCACACACGGCTCGGTATTTGCATATTGCCGTCATACGCGCGTCCGCGCTCTATTACAAGATCCCAACGTTTAGTTATTCTCATTTGTATCTACGGTATAATCACGTTCACACACCAGATCTCGTCAGATCAGTGAAGTTAAGCAACGTTGAGCCTGGCTAGTACCATATGGGTGACCATTTGTGAAATTCTAGGACCTGTATGTGCTCTCTACGTATCTTGGCATTGTTCCCAGTCGTCCTGAACCTTCGCTTGCCACTGGTATTTAACAATGCAAACTCAGGAGTGGTGTGGCTGGTGATTGCGCAACTCTTGCCAAAAAAATTCCACGCACAGGCACCCTTACAGTGGATATCAATAGTCTATCAAGACTGAAGAAACTACTTACCATATATTCTTATTTGTACACCTGATTTTAATATAATACCTCAATTCCTGTGTCTAGCTACTGATGTGCAGTATTGTCTACAAAATTCTATTGAAATCATAAATATTTTGATAATAATATTTGCTGCTCTTGAAATAAAATTTCTAATCGTATAATCAATCATTTAATTTGTTATTAGTAATACCACGGAACACAGTGTATGAAATACTGTATGTGATGTTTGTGAAAGATTTCTTTAGGAAGTTGTCGTTTATTTTCCTATTGGAACTGTACACGCAGTGGGGGAGGGAATCAAGATTACTTTATTATATAGAAGACTGACAAAATAGGCTTATGAAATTAAAATCTATACATCACTAAAAAGTTTGTGGATTTTACCTCCCCCTGTGTATTTCATGACTGTATAGAGAATAAAACTAAATATGCATGTGTAACTCAGCAGTTTATTTCAACCAATAACACATGCAAGGACATTCATTTCCGATTATTCGAGCATACTATAGAAACCCAAACACACAGCGTTCTTCATCTTCTCTCATAGTTTCCTTCCAGAGTAAACACCTGTGTCACCTTCTCCTTATAGCACTGTAGCTTTGGCGACCCATACATGACTATAAAGAACAAAACCTTTTCACGAACCCTTTTCATCGATATTCAGCAACGTTATAAAAATAAATTAAAACACACGCACACAAAAACAACAACTCTATCCGTCTGTAACATAGTACACGTTTACACACGTGTTAATATGTAAACTCTTGGGACCCAACACGCAAACGAGACTAAGACAAAGAATAACTCGACATTTTTTTCCGTTGATATGTAAACACTTGGGACCCAACACATTGTAGCAGATTACGTCGCAAACGAGACCAAGACAAGGAATAACTCGACACTTTTTTCCGTTGAAACAACATTTATTTCCGAGTACTTTCCTCGAATGGTTGGTTGGTTGGTTGGTTGTTTTTGTTTTACGACATATCAACCTTTTTCAGGTTATTTAATTCCGAATCTAGTTATTTTGAGGAACGATTTTTAATGGAGTATATTTGTTTTTTCATGTCGGATTCTATTTAACCCATAGTTGGGACCCTAACAGGTACTACCACTCCGGGTCAGAGTGGACCTGGGAGCAATGGCAATTAAAGGGTGGCTCCACACCCCCCAAGGCCCGCAAGGTGAGGCCTCACCATCGGATATAGTTTTAGGTCATATCCAGGACCATTTTCCTCGAATGAAACGTGATCGTGCCCTTCTCTCTGCCCTCTATTCACTCGAGCATGATCGTCGGTCTGTGCGCGCATTCTTTTTATTGTCTTTTTCTTTTTTTCTTACCGTGACGTCACTTTGCACACGGCGTCCGTACTCTGTTACATATCTATCTATCTACCATCTCCTATCTTCGTAAAACTGTGGATCTTGCTTGTTTACGCCAGTGAACATTAAATGCTGTCATTATTTTGTGATGTTCTCATTTTGAAGCATAACCTGCTACAGCAAATGACGTCACAAAATGTTGATGCTAATAAAGACGGAGACAAAGAAAAGACCATTTATATAGACGAATCATGACCGGAATCATTCTAAATCGCTTACTAGACAACCGTTTAGGCTCTTAGGAGCGAAGTATAAGAGTAATTTATTTCCAAGCTACAATTTTCTATCATTCCGTTCATTCTTCTGTTAGATTCATATTTCATATCCATTTGTAAAACATCAAACTTCGTTCAAACAAAACTATTGCTTACAGGGACATGAAAGAAGTAGAAAAATGGCACCCTTAATACTGTTAATAATGAAAATTGCTGTCAGGGTATCCTGATGGATCGAGGAAAGGTAATATCATTTATAAATAATGAACTATGAATTAGATAATCCATTAACAGTGGATAACGGAATCCCAAAGTTTGCAGCGATTTGATGCTGATTAAATCCACCTTCATATTACCATAATATGGATGGTGCTTCTAAAACTGAGAATTCTAATTCTTCTTTAATATTTAAATGGTTTTTGATAATCAGCCTGGCAGTGGCTTTGTTGCTACTGAGAATTAGCATGACTGTTCAGTTTTAGGGGCTCCATTTTATCTTCTTTCTAAGAAGGGGTTACTTTATTACTTATCGCCTAAAACACTTCTACCGGAAATGCGGATAGGGCTGCTGAAGCTTATTTTCTCAGCCAGGTTTGAATCATCCCAGTGTACTGATTTTTCATAACCATACCTTACTTTGTGTCTAACCTCACATAGAGAAGGCAAAGAAAATACTTAAATGGTGATCTATGATAGATACATTTATAACCGGAACACCAAAAATCGTAAATTAGTATTAAATATTGATGCTTCAAATGCTCGTTACTTTTTTATACGGCTTCCGGTGCTGAATGTCAACAAAGAAACCAAGAAATTTTTTAAATGAATGAATTATTTCTATGGGATGTGTATTCCTTTCATGTCTCTGTATAACTAAATACGAGTGTTTTTCTGTTTTTTTATGTGATTCCTAAAACCCTACTTGTTACGACCTCTTCCCCCTTCTCCTCTAAAAAAGAAATTTTGAACTAAAAGACTGTCACTACTAGATGAGCCACGCCCTCTGTCCTTCGATTGGTTGTTTTCAGTATTAAAACAGTCGTGTAGTAAAATTAATTATTGATTATTATTAATTATATAACGGTGTGTAAATTATGCTTGCTGGAGAGTGTCATTGATTTCCTAGAAGCAAAGAGGTACAAACTGTAGAGGACATTTTGTACGATGAAAGACTTGCTCAAGGTCTTTTATTTCATAGTCTGTGCTTCCCCACCCAAGCCGCTCATTCAAACAGCAGCTTGTTCAACTGATATGAAAAACATTTTTAAAAAATCGAAATTTTAATTTTTTTTGTTATAAAAAGTTAGTGCATTTCAGAGTAATTATCCTTATACACCTTTTTTACTAAAATATTTTGGAAATTTGTTTTTAAAAATTTTATTAAATCAAGAAGAAAAGCGATGATGCTTAATGTTGTAATAAATAAATCAATTATCGATAATGATGATGATGATGATGATGATGATGATCAATCAATAAATGGATCCTTGATGAGTCATGATTATAAAAAAAATGGTTTAATGATTTTCAGAATAACAACTATCAGTAGGTACAGTAAATAGGAATTGGATGCTACTGTAGAAAAGTTTATATAATATATATATATATATATATATATATATATATATGCATGCATATATACATACATATGTATATATACACACACACACATATATATATACACACACACATATATATACCCACACACATATATATACCCACACATATACACACACACACACACATATATATACCCACACATATACACACACACACACATATATATATATATATATATATATATATATATATATAATCAATATAAATTAATCACATGAAATGAGACAACACACTGAGTATGTTATAACACTTTTATTGTACAAAAGTACAACGTAACAAAAAGCGATTGACACTCAAATGTATCTCGAATGGCGGAGTATCAAGATTAGCTTACATTATCCTATTGGTTACTGCTTGCTAACGTCGTTTTCAGACTGAGTAATCCATTTTCAGGAGGTGTCAGGATCTTTCACTATATCAGTTATAGTGTTGCACTAGCCTGGGTGCCCGGCGTTGCCCGGGTGTTTGGAGGTATTTGTTGAGCAAAAAAAAAAAAAAAAATATGGAAGTAGGCAGGCAGATTCGAACCTATACCACGAAAGAGAAAAAGAACGTACCCCCCTCCCCAAAAAAAACGTAACGTCTTTGCCGTTGCGTCTATCGCCAAACCGGAAGGGGTAAAGGTTTAAATTAAGACTAATCAACCCAAAAGAGGGGATGAATTTCGAAAATATCGGCGAAAAAAGCGACCCTCCCTTGTAGAAAAATGCCCAGTAGAGGGTGAAGGAATTAATGCTTTTAGCCAATTTTTCAAAATTTAAAGAGTCGAGCTTCAAAACGATACCAATCTCATGAAAATCGGTCGCCTGTGTCGAAATTTTTAAGCATACATACATACATACATACATACATACATACATACATGCATTTAAACAGTGTGGTAAGATTTATATAATAGACTAGCGGGGTACCCGGCGTTGCCCGGGTGTTTGTAGGTGTGTGTGGTGTAAAATAAAAAAGAACTCGGGGGGGGGGGTAGGATCGAACCCGAGCCCTGAGGCGAAGTTTGAAAATAAAATCGGCCAGCCAGAATGAGTTAGTGAAAGATGTTTGAATTTATTTAACAACGAAATTGACAGGTGCGCGGCCGGAAGTCGTCGAGCGTGACGACGACGACGACGTGGGTTTGTTTGTTATAAGCGAAGTAAAAAAAGAAAACAACGTTAACACTTAAGCGGGAAAAAACACAAAAAACTAACATAAGGCAAACGAACGATGAAAACAGACAACGAACAAGTGAAAAATGGCTTCAATAAGCCCGTTTCGATATCAAAATTTAAAAAATCGGTGGGTACCCGGGTGTTTTTGGGTGTCGCTAATAATAAGCGAGGTAAAAAAAAAACCCAGAAAAACGAAACACTGATTCAATATTTAAATTTAAAAAATCGAAAAATAAAACAACAAAAAAACCATCTCACACCACGATTCGAACCCAAAACGTTTAGATAATAAACCAATGCCTTAACCAACTGAGCTAAAGCGACGTACATGAAATTTGTTCGGTTTTTCAACTATTTAAAATTAATCAGGTCACGACGTCATCTAACGCATGCGTAGAATCGGTCATTGTCACGAGAGGACCGTTTTTGTTGACACCCTCTGTCGAAAATTGTCGATTTCGGGGTGAAAAAGTTAACGTTTTTGGCCAATTTTTCGATATTTTTCGAGCAAAGGATGGAGCTTCGATGTGATACCAAGTTTGTGAATTTTCGTCGCGTCTGTCGAAAGTTTTTAGCAGACATCCAAACACACACACACATACATACATACATTTTCGCTTTTATATATATACATGTCAGTTCTGAGGCATGTAACATTGTGTTATGCACACTGGTCGGCACTTTCCTTCTTCGTAGTCACCATCATCACACCAAATTCAGACGAACGTTGCGACTTTTTCCCCTAATCTATTATTTACAATTTACGCATAGAAAACAATTACAAGAACCAGAAAAAGGATACACGTTCAGATGTGTGTTATTCTATGAGAGAAAGAGAGGAAGGGGGTTAGACTGCACTCTATTAAGTTTAAATCATCCGCTGTCCACAATGAGAATGCGCGACCTTTTGTCATGATCATATTGTTCGAGTTTCTGCGGCAAAGAGGTCGAATTCCATTTCTTTGGAACTCACATGGCATCCTAACTTCCGTTTATTCACCGAGGTCAACTGTTCATACGCTAAGTTGTCAATTATTCTCTTCGTTCAGTTGGAGACTTTTGTATGGAACAACTAGCAAGGAGACCCACCGTTTCTCGGAATTTAATGATGATCAGCGAACGTTTCACACTCCCATATTTGTATTGTAATCGACATCGGTGAAATCGCCCATTTTTCAATCAAATCGATTGTCTACTCATGTTGGGGATCCACCCCGTGCACAGAGAGAAAGCTCCACACGTTTCCTCACAGTGACTTAGTCTACAATACATTTTAGTATACACTGTACTGTAGATAACCTACTGTTGATTTTATAAAATTAATTGATATAATGGCTTGAATTAAATTTTAAAATACAAAAGTCAAGTATCATAGTTCAATTGCGCTCTAAACAGAAACAATCATTTCGAAAGCGCCCCTGTCAAATCAAATATCGAAGCACCTAGTTGATTTTATATGCCGGGCCTTTCTGCTGTGGGGTAATAAACTTCTCAGATACACTTGTGATGTTAGGCTGTATACGGTGTTAATTTTAGACCAAACCCATCTTTCATCAGATTTTTTTTTTTTGCTTATCGATTACCGATACTTATCGAAGGTATTCTAGCACAAAACCTATCTGAGAACACTACCGGGCGCATAAAGTACGTTTATGTGAAATTTCCAAAAACATGACCCAGCCGTTTAGGAGTCCAAAGAAAACTATCTCTCTCTCTCTCTCTCACACACACACACACACACACACACACACACACACACACACACACACACATAAAGTTCTTTTTTTTATACGAGATAGAGATAGAAATATTTAAAATTTTAGAAACTCCCCTCTCCATGAAAAAAATAAATAAATAAAAAAGAAAAATATGCATAATGTACGTATCCGTAACAGGGGAAAAATATATCATGCACAAAAACAATCACGTTAATTTACTATTTCATTTTATTTTTATAAAGAAAATCTTTTAAAGCGAATTTGAGTTTTTCTAATGTCCCTCCCCATATTAATAATAGCTTTGTAAATTCTTTCACATTATTTGGAATTATCCTTTTCTACCTTCAGATTATTTTCTGGCGTTGCGAGATCGTCGCCCGTCATTTAGCTATAAAACTTCATTTTTTCTTTTTAAAAATATAACTAGTCATGATTTTGGCGTACAATATTTTTTCCGTCTCTGGTACGTACATCAGATAAATTTTTCCCTGCTTTTTTTTTCAAATCGGTCAACTTCTTGACAAGAACCCTTTGACTTATCTGCTATCTTACGCAACTTAAATTGACAATTATTAAAGACGATTTTTTTGGACTTTTTTCCAGGGCAACTCCTTCCTTAGCATTCAGCATCATTTATGTTTGTACGACCGTGTTTCAAGTCAGCACAGCACTTCTTATATCTATTGTATCCAATGGTACGCAGTCCGAATAAAACTTATCACAGTATGACTTTGCTTGGACTATATTTTCCTCATCAGAAAGACAAGGCTTTATCAACATAGGAAATTCAGTTCCTTTCATTATTTCGAAAATTTTCAAACCAGAAATTAGAGGGTTTCACTGGCCACCAAAGTCTCGGCTATTGTTAAGTGGTCTTGTTCTCTGTAGCTGAGGTATGTCTCTGGTCCTGTGGAGTTCTAAGATGTCCATCCGGCCAGGCTTTGTTTCTCTTGGAGAAAGGGTTAGTTTATTGCTAATCAATTGACGCGCCTCTGCCAGGGAATGCCGACGAAGCACTAGCTTTTCGAATTTTACTTTCTAACCCTTTTATTGCATCATCCCGCCATGCAAGGGAGATAAATAATTTCACTTGAATTACTAATTTGTAAACTATTAATCTGTTTGGGATTAATGTTTTAAAAATGGCGTTTGAAGATTAGTACTTTATAAAATTCATATGAATTTTTTTATTAGTTTTGTCATCTTAATGTTAGGCTCGGGACTTATTGAGTAATATCAGTCTTTTATTTTTCACTTACAACGAAAATCTATTCCTCAGGAAAATGTGTTGAAAAAAAATGTGTTTAATTGATCTTCATGTTTTTCAGTATCAAATTTAAATGCAAAATTAAGGCATGGTTAAGAGGAAATGACTGATGGGCAGGCAGACATAACCAATTATAAAGATGTGATGGTCGCATATATAGAAAAATCTTGCAGAACTAGCTCATTTGGTAAAGACGTCTATTCTTCTTCATTTCAGACGAATTGTCTACATAAAAGGTTACGCTTGAGCTCACACATTAAATTAAAACATTTAAATACAATTACCGCATGACGTTTCTTCATGTTCGTCAGTAGGACATCGCCTTCACACCCTGAAGAGAAATAAAGAAAATCTCTTTTTTTTCTTGTGTCGACTTTACATTATGAAGATGTGCGCATCATGTGCACATTTATTTCAAAGGGAAGATTAAAATCTATGTCTACACCAAAAACTGCGGCTGCAGTCAACACTTGTGAGCGAAAAGACTAGTTTTTAAGCATTTCCTTTTTCCACAATCCGGCAAGGAATTTTCCTCCTGATCCCCCAAAATCAACAGAGATTAGATCATTCCTGTAATTTTAATTGTGTAACCAATGTAAGTAACTGGAATTGTTGGAGAGAAATTCTCCCAATGAACACATTTTCCCGAAGACCAACACTCCAACTTTCAAACTTCAGTTCTACAAGTCAACACCTAAAAAACATGGTTGCCACACTGAGAATTTAGGAAAATTATGATTGAAAACAAAAATCTTACGTAATTCTGTACCAGTAATTCTTTTAATGCACTCACCTCTAAAAGACAGAAGGTCTGCTTTGTTTGTGTTGATACGTGGGGACTGGGAGAACAAGAAGAAAAAGAAGCGGTAGGCGTGATTGGTTCTATTAGGAAAAAGGCGAGACTGACCGTAAGAATTCCCATGACTTCAGAGAGATAAAAGACCAAACTCGGATGGATAGATGGGTTAAAACAGAAAACCGGTGACGGAAGAGAAAAGATCTTTTCAAAAGATAGTTCCGTGAGGCTGAAGAACCCAGCAGTTTTCAAATGCTTTGTATATGAATGTGTACTCTTGCTCTGCAGCTAGGTTGGCTTTTGGTTTAATCCCTTTTTCGATCTCTACTGCGCCTTCTCTTAGAAATAGCTCTTCCTCCCCAGCATCGTTTCGCAAAAGTAAGGATACTCTTAATTAGCAGCTGTTTCACGACCCCAACTTGGATCTCCTTGGTCGTGCCGTTCAATATCTACATAAGCCATTGTAGCAATACTCTAGTTGCCTTCCCACAGAATTCTTTTATTGTCACATGTTCGTGTCACACTTTCGTTCCATCCTGTGGCATTTTTTCCTTAAACAGTAGGGACTGTGACGATCCTGTATCCCTTAGCACTGTCATCGGTATTTCCTTTTGTCTTCCGTTCTTAATAACCCCACTCCTGGTAAACAGTCGGTATGCTTCCATTTTTGGGCTTGTCTCTACTGTTCCTTGTAGCTTAACCGCCTGTGCTTGGATTGTCTCCACTCCTTGCCCTGTTCAACATCTGGATATTATGTTACCCAATTTCCTGCATCTATAACATCATCATATAACATGCTACTCATTTCGGGTGTTGTTCAGCTCTTGCCGCTTGACCGGGCGCCATGTTTGCCTTCTTCTTTCATGATAGGTTTTGTTGGGTAATTCCCTCACCCTATGGGGTTGAGACTGGTTTTCCTGTGCTTATGTATGATAACATACTCGTTCGCTAACACTGCTAGCATGTAATGCGTGTCCACTTTTTTTTTCGCTTAGATGCACCTGTAAATCCTCTGATACCCTATTCAGGATTTCGTTTACTAAGATCAATTGCTTGATCTTGTCTGCATCGTTTCTGCTTCTTTTGCAATGCACGATTTTCCAAGCAGTCGTTCCTTATCTCCATAGGATTGGGTTTCTGTTTTACGCTGGCTTCTGAATTTTTTGCCGATAAGCTTCTGGTACCAATTCGAAATTTCGTAGAATGGCCTTCTTGACCTCCTCATAGTCCTCCACCATCAGTGTCGCATACACTTTACAGCATCGGCCAATATCTCTTAGGTTACTTTACCATTGCCATCCTCTCGAAATGAGGGAAATATTCGTCAATATTCTCCTCTACAAATTTTTGTACCAGTCTGACCTGCTTTGTTAAGTCAAATTCCTCGTGGTTCACTTCTCGCTCTGCGCTGGTAAGTCTCAATTCTTGCAGCCTGGTTTCCTGCTTTATCCATGCTAGTTTGATTTTTACCTGGATTTTGATTTTCTTGAGCTCTATCGGTTTGGCTGTCAAGCTGGCTGCTTCCCTCAATTCATCAAGAATTTCTGCTTCAAATACCTGTTTGTTCATCATGTGTTCTGCAATTGCTCGCATAAGTGCTCCCTTTTTCATCAATTTCCTAACATTCAGCTCCAACCATTTGCCAATTATTAGCAGTTCGCTTTTCCTTATTGTTTCCATCTTCATCAAGGAAAATTTACTTAAACAGTCCTCTAATCTCTCCATTTCTTCTCTCTCTGCCCTACCTTTAAGCGTTCAGTCCAGTATCTCAGTGTTTAGAAGTTCCAATACTTCTCGTTTGTCCGGCCAACAGAAGACTGACTCATCGGGGAATACAATCTTTTTTTTTTAAATTAAAATTTTGGCTTACAAGCCCTTGCACTAGGTATTATCCCTGACGATGGCCCCATATTACATCCTCGATCCAGATTCGAGTCACATAATTAAATTTGGCCAAAGCACTGTGACTTAGGGTTAGTGTGTGCACTAGCTTTTGTTGAAAAATAGGGATTTTACCACCAAAGATGCGCCACCGGACTGATTCCCTTTAGATATTGGACCCTCGTTTATCGAGACTCAGCTGATTTCAGTCGGGTCTATGAAAATAGGGTGCTAGGCTTGTACTCCTTGTAATCCTCCGTGCAAACGGTTATGCAAACACAGCGAAAATGAAAGAGCATCGAATCGGCAATCCAGCAGGAAAGCAGAGTGATCAACACAAGGAGAAAGAAAAAACGGAGGTGGGGCAACCAGAGTTTTCCTGGAAAGTTCGTTCTATTACTTTGTTTACTCATATCATGTTTAATGTTTGTTCAAATTTTCAAAAAAAATCCAAGGCGAGAAACGTACAGACAGACGAACGGACAAGGGTAAATTTACAGGTCCACCCTCCTGTCGGAAGAGCAAATATATATATATATATATATATATATATATATATTAATTTTATTTATACAAACATTAATGGCTACATATGTGCATACATGTTTCTGTAATCACCCACGTTGGGGGATTACGTCTTCAGGCCAAGAATTACCGTCGAAAGTCTTGGCCTGAAGACGTAATCCCCCAACGTGGGTGATTACAGAAAGCTCTATGCACATATGTAGCCATTAATGTTTGTATAAATAAAATTAATATGCCTGCTCTGTTCACTCATTGAGCACTATTTTGGTAGACACATGTTGTTTCATTGGATGTACTTCTAGGAAACTAAACTCTACTGGCTATATATATATATATATATATATATATATATATATATATATTGTTACGTATATAAATAGATATGCGTGAGCGAGAACATTTTCATCAAAAATGCTATGCAATTATGTACAATGAAGAAAATATGCAAAATAGATCTGAGCGTAAATAGTTAAATGAAACAAATCATCCAATAAGTAACCATAAAAAATTAATGAAAGCACATTGTTCAAACGAATATGCAAATTTGTTAACTTTTATTTAATCGCTTACATGACTGCATATATTAAGTTCGTTTTAGTAATTTTTACATGAAAAATGTAGGCTTTTGATATCAATGTAAGTGCAATAAAAAGCTCAACACACACACATATATATGTGTGTGGAGAGAGAGAGAGAGAGAATCAGAGAAAATACAATTGTATTTTTTATGGAATGTAATTTAAAAAATCATAGCTTTTTTACTATGTATGTCTTTCATATCTTTATAAGTGACTTTCGATGTGTCTGTCTCCATTTTTTTTATATTGTCCTCAAAATCTTTTACAAAAAGACAATTTGTACTGAAATTATTTTTTTCTATCGCCGCAGTGCTTAAAATGGACAACTAGCACCTGTATGAATAAAAAAATAATTGTCTGTTTTTTATCGTTCGAGTAGGGGGAAACAAGCAGAGTAAGCGAAAGTCAAAGACGTTAACATTGTACACAAGGGAATTAACAATAAATGTATTCACGGTTGAACTTCTAGCTAGTCTTCTTTTCAAATCAATTAAAAAACCTATCTGATTCACGGCTAATCACAACATATTAACACTGACACATAAAGGGCTACTCTTGAGTTGTCAGCCATGTTTAGTTTCAGGAGAGTTTCCGATGGGTAGTTATTCTATACAAGTCCTAGAGATGTCGAATTCTTAGTGTACAGTTGTTCTGTACAGGTTCCGGACTTTATAATTTTGCAGCGAAAGAGCAAAAGATCTTTCTCGTTTTGACACGAAAAAATTATGCGCTAGGATGCTAAAAACGTTTCATTTTTATCGAGCAATTCTGGTTTCTGATTGGTTGATAGCAGAACGTCAATTAATTTGATTCGTCAGTTCCTATCAGCAACGTTTATAAATAGAATCTCCAAACTTTGAGGGAGCATACCCCTATTACGAGTAAAAAATATTACAACAGCTACTGTGCTAGAGTCAGGTTTTTTGACTAAGCCTTGGTGAGGAATTTGAAATCAAGATATTTTTAGTCATGTGATATTTAAGGCATGTTTGTACGGTTGGGGAAACATAGGAGAAATGTTAAAAGTAAGTGGCCAGAGGAATGAAGCCATCAGATTAAAGCATCTTCCAGTATCTAGAGACATATACAGTGGAGGAGTGGAATTTCGCTACTAGTTGGGGGAGTGGGGAGTATTTACATTGGGAAAGTTTCAAATGTAGTAAGTTCATAATAGAACGTTTCATAGAAGTAAGAGTAAAACAGGCGCCGGAATACAACTCTGTAGTGATGCGACAGAGACTGGAGTTTGGCAGTCAGTGTGACCACTATTGAAAGTTCTTTATTGCTCTTTTGCCAAGAGGAGAAAAAGCTAGTGATTGGTGTACCAACCCAGATGTGACAATAATTATTCATGCAAGGGCTAATAGTGACTTTATAGAGGTTTGAATATTTTTTTAGCTCGGTAAAGAGAGTCTTCCTTCTTTGCAGCAGACTTTGCAATATCTATGTAGTTATTCCAATTCTATTTCAATACATGCATGATCACAATTACCTAACAGTGTTATCAAATTTTACTTCGCAAGTACTAATGATTTAAAATAAAAAACTGATCCAATATACCTTTTTTATTATTTATTTCTAACTAATTTATATCAGGTACCTTTATCTATGTACACACACAATGCTTTTGTTTGTGAATAAATTCAAATTTTCTTTTGTATTTCATAATGCTGAATTATTGAGTTTGCAGTATACACAATTAACCTATTTATTTAATCTACATTTGGAAAGTTGAAATTGTAATTATCATATTTTCATATTAATCTGGAAAAAGGTATCTTATTTAATTGTTTCTGGAGACTACTCTTTTAGCATTGTTGCATTAAAATTTTTCCCTTGATATCTATTAATTGATGAATTAAGTTCAGGTATATTGTTAACATGAACTATTCCTCTTAATATACTTAACAATACACACACACATGATAGATATCAAACATTTCGTTATTCGTATCAATTATTTTAAAAAACTAAAGATGCATTATTTAAAACAAATTCAATTTAGAAGCCGTTAAAGTATTATCTACATAAAATAGCAGCCCACCCTCACCGCACACTTTCTGTATAATTTTTTTCCTATCTTTTCGTATTAATTTAAAATGTGGTATTTCTGCTTCTTTTACATTATTCTCAGACAAATGTGCAGCTGCGACACAAATCACTTAAAATGTGTTAGCAATCAAGTTTTTGTGTCCACAACATTTTTATATGTGTTTAGGGTTTTATTTGTTTAAATTGTCGTTTACGCAGTGATATATTTCCCGTTGTTATTTTGATCTTCATTGGTTTAAGCCGTTATTCTTTCTTTCATTTTTCTTCTCTTGCTTCTATTTTCCTTTTTCAAATGAGGATTTTCTTTTTGTTATCATCAAGTTGGGGATGATCCATGTATTTTCTTTTCTTTTCTATTTTTAAAATTTGTAGGCTTGCAATTTTTGACGCTTTCTTCGAGTCTGTCTATTATTATATAATAGGAGTTGTAGACTAATTAACCGGTCTTAGAATAAACAAAATACTAGTTGAATGATTGATTTTTTTTATCTGTTCGAAAAACGTATGTAAACGGTAGATTTGATGTTAAAACCTCAATGGATAGGGACAGACTAAGTGATAAAATGCTTAAGCAATTATGTGAAATACCTCTCTTTCTTATCTAAGTGTGATATATATATATATATATATATATATATATATCACAAGAGAGGTATTTCACATAATTGCTTAAGCATTTTATCACTTAGTCTGTCCCTATCCATTGAGGTTTTAACATCAAATCTACCGTTTACATACGTTTTTCGAACAGATAAAAAAAATCAATCATTCAACTAGTATTTTGTTTATTCTAAGCTCAATGGATAGGGACAGACTAAGTGATAAAATGCTTAAGCAATTATGTGAAATACCTCTCTTTCTTATCTAAGTGTGATATATATATATATATATATATATATATATATATATATATATATATATATATATATAAATAAGAATTACAGTAAAGTTTACCAAAATGATCCAAGATGGCAAAACTAAATTAAATTATAAATATTAAAGAATTAATATTTATAAAGTAATCTCAACCAGATGTAAAAGCTCGATAAAAGCAAATAGGAGATAGAGCTTATAATAAGAACAAGTACTTAATAAAACATGTTAAAAACACTTTGGAAAAGAGTTAAAAACATATTACATTTTAAAAAGGAAACACTAAATAAATGGATAGTCCTTAATCCGCTTTGTTTCGAAGAAATACGTTCCTTCTCATCAGAGGGTAGGATTTTACCAAATGCGGGATCGGATTTTGCTTGCAGAAGTATTAAATGAAAATAAAAGTAAGTTATAGATCTTACTTGATAACAAAAAAGCAGAGGGAATAGGGTGAATAAAAAAGTGATTTCACGTGAATGGATAATCTGGTGAAGGGCAAAATTTCCAATGACAGTAAAATCCAAAGATGCAGAATCCAAGAAAGTTAGTTAAAATTCCATTCCCATCAGTACAATCCTAGGGAACCGCGTAATTGGAAGATGATCCAAAGTAATCTAAAAGCCAGAAATCTGTGGAATAATTCA
>NC_136494.1:89479504-89647004 GCF_053919585.1 Euprymna scolopes | reverse complement strand
GTCTGAGCTATGAATGTTTAATTTTGAGCATGCTTAAAGATAAATAAATGAGCATGCTTAAAGATAAGTTAAAAAAAACAACAACAAAAAAACGAAAGTGTGCTCCAGGTACAAATACCTTATATATCAAACTTCTACTTTGCAGACCAAATATTCAGAGAGGAATTTGGTAGAGAATTTTGCACACACATCGACAAGATCACACACACACACATATATATATATATACACACACATTAGTAGATGTGCCCAGCGTTGCCCGGTATAAAACGTAATGTTGAATATCTTTAAAACTCACGTTTAAAAACAGTGTTCTAAAAACTAAACACTGAGTACATTGGATTCAAGGAGCATACTAAAATCGAAACCAGTACCGACATTGAAAAAAAAAATACTCGCGTTGAAATAGTATTCTAAAAATACTAACAACGTCGGACTCAATTGTTATCAAGCCTAAGGAAGTGTCTAACATAACACTAGCAACTGAAAGGTTTACGGTAACTAAAAACAAAAAAAAAAAACGCGGAAAAGAATAATTCTCAGATGGAGGAAGAGGCTCTAGGAATTATATTTGCAGTTTCAAAATTTCACCGGTTCTTGTACAGAAGACATTTTTTTCTACAAACCGACCATAAGCCGTTGATATCCATTTTTGGATAAAAAAAGGACTTCCAACATTCACTGGGAACCGACTATTAAGATGGGGAACTATTCTGCTGAACTATAATTTTACAATTCAATTTCTCCCCTCAAAACAACTAGCCCATGCAGACGGTCTATCGAGACTGATTCCTGCAAAAATGAAACCTCTTGAAGATTCAGTAATCGCGGCACTACGTATTAATAGTGATGCAAAAACCATGATAAACACTATTATCCGCGAACTGCCGGTCACACTTCAGGAAATGTAGTCAGAATCCCTAAATGACGGATTCATTCAAACCACGAAGCAGAAATTAGCACTGGGTGACACCATTTCAGACATATTTTCGGGTTGTAACGAAATACTGTTATACGGTGAAAGGGTTGTCATCCCCCAAACCCTTCAAAAAAGAATTCTCAGGGATTTTCACATGGAGCATCCAGGAATAAACAGAATGAAAAGCCTAATGAGAAGTTTTGTTTATTGGCCAGCTATGGACTAAAATATTATCGACATGGTGAACAGATGCAAAGGCTGTGCTGTGGCTGCAAAAGCACCACCAATTACATATAAACCTTGGCCTAAGGCTGAACAACCATGGTCGAGGATCCACATCGATTATGCGGGACCTGTGGAGGATTTTTACTACCTGGTAGTAGTTTACTCTTACTCTAAATGGCAAAGGTACTAAGACGCAAAAAAAAAAAAAAAGACCACGGCAACAATGACAATTTTTTTTATTGAGATTGCTCGCTCGGTTTGGGGTTGTAGACTGTTTGGTTAGCGACAACGCTACACAGTTCACCTCGACAGAGTTCAGAGAATTCTGCGAGATGTATCAAGTCAAACATATTACGACACCTCATTACCATGCCAGAAGCAACGGCCAGGCCGAATGCTTTGTCGATACACTTAAAATGGCATTAAAAAACGGCGTCCGGTACACCGACAAAAAAGGCCCTTCAGCAATTTCTGCAGGTTTACAGAATCACAAGAAATCCGAACAATGCGGGATCCCCAGCAGAAATCATGTTTGGACGGAAAATAAAATCCGTATTTGATAAACTGCTACCCAAACACATAGTACACAACAGAACCTCTACAATGCCACCGAAACGGCTTAACAGCAGAGATAACATGTATTTTAAAAATAATGTTTCTTTTTGGGAACAGGGCACGATCTTACAAAGAATCGGCCATGTTACATACATCATTCAGGGACCAAAGTTCCAACATAAGAGGCACCTGAACCAAATCAGGAAACGCTTCTACGAGGATCAAGAAGACCCCCCCACAGGACGGCAGTGAGGCGATTGAAACTATATGACTGTTTTGACATAGACCCTCCAAAAGGGATGTCAGAACCGAGACGCTCCGGCAGAAAGAGGAAGCGCACAGACCCCTTGGTGGTATGTCCCAAAAGGAAGAAATACTGATTTTCACAACCGCGGAAATCAGCTTGGGAGGGGGGTGTTGTGGGGGAATCACCGTCCAAATGGACTGTTCTATTCATTATATAAACCATAGACCTTTTTGATCCCAGGTGTGGATTAAACAAGAGAGCGACCCTTGCCTGCTTGGTGACGTTTACTACTCTTTTAAATTGTAACCTTTTTACGTTGGTGTTCCAGTAATACATTGTTTAAACTCTATTCCTTTGTTCTGCTTTCTTTGTGGCTTATTGCAAGCCATAACACATACCCATAATTGAATTCGTTTTAATATCAATATCAGAGCAAGAAAAAACAAATTTATAAGTTTACTAACAGGAATCATGTACTGGCGTGGCTAAATGAAATCCTTAGGCATTGTCATTGTGGGCATAATATATATATATATATATATATATGAAAGCGTTCTGTTCAGCATGAATGAAGGCACAAGCGTTCTGTTCAGCATGAATGAAGGCACAATCATATTATTCTAGTTTTTATTAAAACTGTACTGCCTCCTTACTAAAATAATAACTTTGATATATCTCCTGAGCTCATTATTTCATTACAAACACACCGGTCAATTAACTCACATTTTATTATTTTTCATAATTATTTAATATGTTACTATGTTCGACAATAATTTTTCATAATTTCAACCCACATTATCACCCCTCCCTTTACTAAAATATTAAATTTGATATATTGTATCGGTTGATTATTTTATAAAAAAAAAACACAACTATCAATTAACTCACATTTCATCATTTTTAATCATTCTTGGATATGGTACTAATTTTGACAATTTTTCATCATTTAAACTAACCATATCGGAAACCTTACTAAAATAATAACTTTGATATATATTGTATAGGTTGATTATTTCATTTCAAACACACACATCAATCAACTCACATTTCATCATTTTTCGTTATATTCGACAATATTTTTTTATAATTTAAACCAATGTTGTCGCCCAACCTCACTAAAATAATAACTTTGATACGTTTGCTGGGCTGGTTATTTCATTACAAAAATATTAATCAATTTTCCTCCATTTCATCATTTTTCATAATTCTTGAGTAGGTTACTAATTTCGACAATCATTTTTCATAATTTATATCCATGTTATCGCTCCCTCCTTAATAGAATAATAACTTTGAAATATTGTCTGGGCTTATTATTTTATTACAAACACACTAATGCATGAAATCACATTTAATCATTTTTCATAATTCTTGGATATGTTACTTATTTCGAAAATCATTTTTCATAATTTTAACCCACATTTTCGCCCTTCCCTCTTTACTAAATAATAACTTTGATATATTATCTAGGCTGACTATTTCCTTACAAACACACCAATCAATTAACTAATATTTCATCATTTTTCGTAATTCTTGGATATGCTACTAATTTCGACAATACTTTTTTATAATTTAAGCCCTCCTTATCTCCGTCCCTTTTACTTATATAATAACTTTAATATATTGTCTAAGCTGGTTATTTTATTATAAACACACCAATCAATTAAATCACATTTCGTAATTTTTCGTAATTCTTGGATATGTTACTAATTTTGACAATAATTTTTTATAATTTAAACCATCCTCGTCGCCCTATCTTACTAAAAAATTACTTTGATATATTGTCTGGGCTGATTATTTCATAAAAAACACAACTATCATTACTATCACACTTCATCATTTTTCTTAATTCTTGGATATGTTACTCATTTCGACAATTATTTTTAACCCACATTATCAACCCCCCACTACTAAAATAATAACTTTGATATATTATTTGGGATGATTATTTCATTTCAAACACACCAATCAATAAACTCAAATTTCGTCATTTTTAATAATTCTTGGATATGTTACTAATGTCGACAATCATTTTTCATCATTTTTATCCACATCATTGCCCCACTCACTAAAATAATAACTTTGATATATTGTCTGGTCTGATTATTTCATTGCAAACACTAATGCATTAAATAACATATCATTTTCATAATTATTGGATATGTTTCTAATTTCGACAAATATCTTTTCATAATTTTAACCATCCTTATCGCCCTCTCTTACTAAAATAATTTCTTTGATATATTTCCTGGGCTGATTATTTTATTATGAACACACAATCGATTAACTCACATTTAATCGTTGTTCATAATCCTGGATATGTTACTAATTTCGACAATAATTTTTATAATTAAAAACCCACATTATGCCTCTCCCTCCTACTTATATAATATATTTGATATATTGTCTGGGCTTATTATATCATTACAAACACACCAATCAAGTAACTCACATTTCATCATTTTTCATAATTCTTGGATATGTTACTAATTTCGACAATAATTTTCATAACTTTAACCCACTATGTCGCTCCCCCTTTCTTACCATATTTGAAGAATATAGATTGAAGAAAGATTTTCTGTTTAAATTTTTATCGTACATCCTTTGAAAATTTTGGGAGGGAAAGTTTATTGCTTAATAAAACAAACCTTTAAATTAATGTTTTTTCAAGAAAAATCCTAATTCGTATTTTCCCCATGAATTGTATTTTTTTTTAGAAATTGAGAATTAGTTGTCTTGCACAGTTTGTCTGATTCCCTTCAGAAGCATATTAAACAGTGAGTAGAAACAAGCTTCTTTGAATCGTTTTTTTTTTTCAAAAGGGGCATTAGTGATCCAAGTTGAAGGTCTAACTGATCCGAAAAAAATAAAAAGGAAAAATAATGTGACGAAAATTAGAAGAAACTGAAAAAAGAAAAATAATAGATTTAAGTGTTTCGTAAAGTTAAATGTTGCGTGATGACGATTAGAAATTGAAAGAATAAAATTTAATTTTGAGTGTTTCGTAAAATTTGGACATCGTTTCACTCGAAAGGTAAGAATCACATTTTCGTACTATCATTTAAATTCATTATTGCATTATGTTCAAATGAACAAACATATTGCTACCGCACTCCCCACCAAAATTGCCTCCTATAAATCTGGTTTCTATCATAGGTGACAGTAGCCGCTTGCACTTTAATGACAATATGTCTTGTTTGAGATGAACACAAATTGTTAAAAAAATAAATAGATACGAATCGAAAGTGAGAGACTCATCATATGCAATGGCGTGATTCCCTGCCCCTTTATGAGCGCTACCTTCGAATTTCAATAGTAAGAACGGGGGGGGGGCAAGGGGGTGTAGTCACAATTCAGCGAGAGGTGAGAGTAACAGGTTGTAAACGAGGGAAAAGGATGAATGGTAGTAGATGTTCACGCGCTTAAGTAAAGAAAAGGAAAAATATCATTGATGTGTGGAAACATGATTGATTGTGTACGTTTTAGAAAGGAATACTTTCGGTAAAAGATGACTGCTTTAGTGTTGAATTATCATCTGTCGGGTTTCGAGATTGGATAATCCAATAATCGATTGTGATTGAAATCTACATTTCCAAGGGAACATAGGGTGAAATGAAATTGTGAATGAAGGGAAAAGAGATTTTTTTTGTGAAAGAGTTTTATTTTGAAGCAGAAAGATAATTTTTGAATGAGGATAGTGTTGGATGAAGACAGGATTATACAAGTAAGATGATTTCCTTTCTTTTGAATCGCTCATTATTTCTTTTATTTACGTCCCACTTCGTACTATAGAATCAAATTGACACTTACCGGCATAAAGGACTTCTTGACTTGTAAGCCATGTTTAGTTTCAGAACAGTTTCCGATGATTAGTTGTTCTATACAAGTCCTGGAAGTGACTGGTTCTCAGCAGACAGTTCTTGAGTTGGAAGTGACAGTTTAGTTTCAGAACAGTTTCCGATGGTTAGTTGTTCTATACAAGTCCTGGAGGTGACTGGTTTTCAGTAGACAGTTCTTGAGTTGGAAGTCACAGTTTAGTTTCAGAACAGTTTCCGATGGTTAGTTGTTCTATACAAGCCTAGGGGTGACTGGTTCTCAGTAGACAGTTCTTGAATTGGAAGCCACAGTACAAAAGATTCTTCCCGACACGAAGAAAACAAACATAAAGTTGCTAAAGAAAAGGTTTAATTTTTATGGAGCAATTCTGGTTTCTGATTGGTTGGTAGCAGAACGTGAATTAATTTGATTCATCAGTTCCTAGCAGCATCGTTTATAAATAGAATCTCCCAAATGTGAGGGACCATACTCCCATTATACATAAAAAAATATTGCAACAGTTGATATGACGATATGGCTTAATTCAAGCAAGAATTTTCCTAATGGCTCATCTACATATCAAAAAATGGACTTGCCAATCTGAGAATAATGAGACATTACAACCGTCTTATAAATTTGTAGTGTTTATTTGTTTCTAACTCAACTGATCAGATATAGTTGCACAATGAGGATTAAAGTCATTGTTTCTCAATTTACTTGAAACTTTTGTATTTAAAATTAGTTTGGGATAAGAATAAAAGAATGATCTTGTTTGTGAATAACGTTAATACTTCAAGTTAGTTTCGTCTTTATTTGATGCCGGTTAGCGAAAAAATCGATATGCAGGGCAATGTAAAAAGCATATTTGTTAACTACAAATTATGTATCTTTAAAGAAGTGAATTTACTTAATTTACACAAAACAGCTTTTGTAAACATTAAAAATAAAACTCTTCTCTATGTAAGGTTTCCGAGTCGACTATCGTCGTAGTCCGTTCTTCTACCAGTGCCTGCGTGCGTGCTCTATATATACTACTCATCAGACGACGGTGTCACTCTTTTGTGTGTCCCGTCTTAATGGTCGTTCCTATTCTCTACATGCCCTCCCCCCACCATGTGACCACACTACCGTCGTTTTGTGGTCATGTGACTGGAGAATTCCGTGTAGTAGTGAGTTGGTCCTTGCATTTGAGGGGAAAGTGGCCTTGGTGCTCGTGTTACCCTCATGCTGCGTCGTGGGACCGGACTCGTCTGCATTGGCTTGTGGTTGATCGGATCTTGGTCCACCTCCATATCTGTTTCTGATGTGTCACAATCAGCTTCTTCTTCCACCTCCATCATCTCATGCATGTTGCACGGTGGTTTGCTGTCCTCCCTTCTTGGTGTTTGGGGAGGTGGTTGATGGGGTTGTTGAGTGGGTGGATACTCCGACGTATCCATGACCGGTTTGATTTTCCTGAGGAAATGGTGATTGCGTAATGTGATCCTGCCGCTACCATCCAACCGTATCCTGTACTGCCTGTTACCCATTGTCTCGACGACTCTCCCAGTTTTCGCCCATCGTTGTGGATTTGGTCCCTCCTGATTCTGCACCTGCACAGACTCGCCGACTCGGAGCTGTTGGAGGGGGTGGCTGTGTATGTCGTACTGTTCTTTGTTAAGTACGTGCCTTTTCGCCATCGCCCTCTCTCTCAAATCTCTGGTCTCCGTCCAACGCTTGTGGATACAGTATTTTTTGCGAAGTGCGGGGAGATGGCCCCTTACTGTTCGACCATATAGCATTTCCGCCGGCGACAATCCAAGGTCCTGACTGGGCGTATTCCTATGAGTCATCATCGCCCGTGCTGCCCGATCATGATGTAGGTGTCCGTAGCCATCAACACAGTCCATCAGCATTCTTTTGGCCGTTTTTACGGCCAGTTCAGCTCGGCCATTACTCTGGGGGTAATGTGCAGATGATATGCGCCTTTTTACGCCCCAGTCTTCTAGGAACGATTTGTATTCTAGTGAATCGAATGGTGGCCCTCCATCGGATGATATTTCCTCCGGCGCACCATACGTGCAAAACCAAACCCTCAGGGCGTTACACACCGCTGCAGCCCTTCCTGATGGTAGTGGTGTGACCTCAATCCAACCGGTATATCGGTCCGCGTATACCATGTAACTTTTCCCGTGCATATCTAGCAAGTCAGTGACTGTCTTTTGAAATGGGAATTCCGGGTTTATGGGTGGCATTAATGGTTCCCTAGGCTGGGATGGGGCGATCAAATTGCAACTCCGACATTGCGCCCTTGTTTGTCGGATGCTGGCGTCTAAACCAGGCCAAAATAACCGTTGTCTGGCGTTAGCCAACATACCATTCGCCCCTTGATGGGCGAAGTGTAATGCCTCTAACACCTCGGCTCTAAGCCGTTTTGGTATCAAAATTTTGTCCCCTTTTATGGGTACCCCTTCCAGACAATATAGTTGGTCTGCCATCGGCCAGAATTGCCGGATTTCTGGTGGTAGTTCGTGGCGTGACCTTGGGAACCCGTCTTGAATGTATGATGCCAACGCTCGGCACTCATCGGTGGCTGCAGCTGCGACTATCCTATCCCAGGTGATCGCTCGGAACTTGGGGTCATGTGCGTATGCAGCTATGATGGATGCTTGTATACTCCCCTCGATTTGCTGGGAAGTGTCAGTGCCCTTTAGTCTGCTGTGTCTTGACGGCGCCGGGTATCGGGATGTGCAGTCCGGTGCTGCGTTGAGTTTCCCGGGAACATGCTTAATCTGGAACCTGTACATCAACGACCGCTCCTTGAATGAGAACAGGCGGGGATTTTTTATATTCTCCAGGATCTGATCCGAGAAAATTTTCACTAGGGGCTGGTGGTCCACGGTGACCAATAGGTCTGGGGATCCCAGGATGAACATCCTACAAGACTCCAAGCCATAAATCAGCGCTAGAGCCTCCCCCTCTATAGGGGAATAACGAGATTCTGCATCTTTCGTGAAGCGAGACCCGGCCAAAATCATCTTCCAGTGGTCCTTACCACAGTTGGGACCTAATTCCGTTGGGCATTGGCAATGCTTCTGGAACAGAAAATACCCAATGTCAACCTTACTGAAGTCGGTTGAAAGGCAGGTCGCTCTGTTCATATCGAAGGTTTTCACCCCTTCTTCGATTTTCTGAACGATATTCCTCTTCGACTCTTCGAAAAGTCTATTCAATGTGTCGTCCAAGTAAAATTTACGGTTCTTTGTCCGCAGCAACTCTCGAAAAGGGGCCATTATATCGGCCTGTGCAAATGTATACGACACCTGGTTAACTAAACCAAACCAGGACCTGATACCAGTAATGCTCGTTGGGGTCGGGAAATTGAGAATAGCCTCCGTCATTTTTTTAGTTGGCTTCACGCCGTCCGAGGTTATCACAAAGCCGGCAAATTGAAATTTGTCAGGGTTAAAGACTATCCCACTTTTACCACAATGGGTAATATAGTCCACAGTATGCCAGAAAGCCAATTCTAAGGACCTGTCCCATAGGAGTGTGTCGTCTATGCACCGGGTCTTTCGAGGCATGTCAACTGTGATGTCATCGAACCGGCGCGTGTACCCGTCCCCGGATGCGTGAAAACCCTGGGGAGCCCTGAGATACCGATAACGACCCCATTCCGTTATGAACGTGGTCGCGTCTTGGGCTTTTGGGGAGAGTGGCAGACTATGGTACCCATTCCATGCGTCCAAGACAGTCTTTTTGGTTTGGGCAGGCACCACGGACACCTGATTAAAAGGGGACGGTGTGTGATGAGTCTCTCTCATCGTTGCTGCATTCAATTTTTGTAGGTCTACCATCCTTCTTGGTGACCCGTCTTTCTTTGGAGCGACTACCATCCTCGAACACCAGATCGTAGGTGTGCCTGCTGGTACCGGTTCGATAATACCCAACGCAACATCTCGATCCAAATCATCCTTTACCCTTTTCTTCCAGTGATGAGGGACTGGAATGGGTGTGTGTATGGCCGATGGTTTCGCCCCCGGGGTAAAAGTTATATCCAGCGGCCTCTCTACCATGACTTGTAACGGTTGATGGGGGCAGGTGTTGAATGCGCTGGACTTAAAGTGTTCACGTAACCACTTCTCTAACCGTTCCCTATTATCTTCAGTGGGGGTAAACGGGATCCTCGCTGGCTTGTCCGGGACGGATTCTCTTTTCGGACATCCACACGGTGCTGTCCCACTTTCTGAAGCCGATAAATCGGCCTTTGATACTCGATGCGGGAAGTCGCGATTGATTACTCCTAGGTCTTTGAGGGCCGATTCTGACAAGTAGAATCCTGACGTGTTTTCTGAAACGTAGACCACTTGTCGCGTTTCCTTTTGACCGAGCTTAATCAGTCAGGACCACCCCCTTGATATCTAGGGGTTCGTCTGTGATTCCTCGTATCCTGTGGGTGGTAGGTATCAAGATCCTGCTGGTGCACCCTAATATTTTCAATATTTCTGGGCCACTCGAACACGTCTGGGCACCGGTATCTGCAATGGCCTGGATGCGGTGTTTTCGACAGCTTACTCCCTTATCCAAAGCGCACCCGAATTTAGCCTGGGACTCTGGTATCAGGGACACATCGACCATTAATGAGAGTGGTGGCTCAGGGGGACTTCTCCTGAACCCACCACTGCTCCATGCAAGGTGTGGCACTGCTGCTATTCTACCTTTTTGATTGTAACATGCCGGTGCCCCCTCCATTCTGCTGCCGAAAATATTCGATTGACGTGTGGCATCGTTTGTTGACTCCGCCGTCGACCTCTCCTGTTTCCGGCACACTCTTTGTAAGTGGCCTGTGACGCCACAATTAAAACATTTTAGCCCCCTCGCCGGGCAGTTCTTCCGCCCTTTTAACCCACTGGGGTGTGAGGTCCTCCCACACCCTTCACAAGGACTATTCTGAGTGGTTTTGAGCGACTGCTCCTTCCGATATGGTTTTTTCTCGGTTGTTAGTAGGCCAAAAGTCGAATGTCCCTCTGAGCCTCGTTGCAACTGAGGAGCAGACGTCTCTGTAGTTTCTAAACTAACCAGCCTGTGAAGCTTCTGCTCCACAGTGGTTAGAATATTTGCTTCGGCCAGCAATTTACACTGGTACTCCGCATTTGCCAGACCAGCTACGAGTTGGCCAGCTACCATGTCCTCCGAATAGTTTACGGCTTGCCGGCAGTTCTCGTTGGGGCACAGAACCGTGAAATTGCAAAACCGTGCCTGGGACCGAAGCTTTGCCAAGAACTGTGTGGGTCCCTCCCCCGTCTGTTGTCTGATGTTATGAAATTTATGTCTATGCACCTCCGGGTGTAGACCTTTCACCGCAATGAACTGTATATGCCTTAAGAATTGTTCCTCTGTGACAGAATTGAGGGTTCCAGGCCCAACTAAGTCAAATAAAAGTCTATTTACCTCATTTGAGCAGGCTGTCCTTAGTTCATTGCAAATTTCCACGGGGTCGGTAAGGCCGCACATTTGTTTGTATCGGGCCCACGAGTCGATGAAAAGCGCCCAGTCCGCGTCGGTGAATCCATGTTCGATACGTGGCCGGTCTGGTTTCTTGGTGTTAGACCGACTCGAGGCACTCCCTCCGCGAAGCTCATTGTTTTCTCTTTGCAGATTTATTTGTTGTTGAATCAACTGCATGTATTGGCCGTCCTCGTGTTGTCCTGACGCCATTATACTCCAAAAATCGTGCAAAAGAAATTATGTTGAAAAATAAATCCTGATCGTAGCGCCATGTAAGGTTTCCGAGTCGACTATCGTCGTAGTCCGTTCTTCTACCGGTGCCTGCATGCGTGCTCTATATATACTACTCATAAGACGACGGTGTCACTCTTTTGTGTGTCCCGTCTTAATGGTCGTTCCTATTCTCTACACTCTAGACTTTGGTTTTCAACTTTCCTACGACTTTTGTAATTAAATTCATGTGAACAAGACGATTGTTTTACTCCCCGTTACAAGGCATACTAATGCTTCGATTTAATTGGGGATGATGCTGGTGTTCGCTTGTTTATAAATTATCTCCCTGAATAGAATATACAAAACAAATGGAACCTTCTCACTCGGACCCAATACGTTGTATGCAGAGACAGACACAAAAAAACAAAGGATAGAAATTCGACGATATTTTTTTTTTTTTAGTTTTAACAAAAAGCACTTATTGACGGTCGTTTTATCATCAAACCATGAAGACAACTTTTCGAGCCAGCGACAATATGGGCACATCCCTTCATTCTTCTCGATTCAATTACCCATCTCCCAATCCTCAGCTACAATCAGCTGTTATATCTGTGACTCGCCCCACGGCACAGGGTGATCCGACCATTTTTTTTTTTAAAGATTCGATTGCATCTTGTTTTAAAAGTTCCTCTCACACCGTCATGTGTTTCCAAGTTGCTATCGCCGGCACATAGTTTTAAAATCCCTCTCTCTTTTCTTTCCCTTTGTTTCCTTCGCTGTCATATAGACTCATGTCACAGCTTGGTCATTTGTATACGTCTAGTCTGCTGTTATATACACGTCGGCGGCCCCATTACACAATAACGAGTCATACATATAGATATAGAAACATAGATAAGGCATATAATTATATTAGAGATTCTTTTTTTTGCATTTCGATACTATTTGTGTAAAACAGGAGACTTTGTTTAGTTATATTTAAAGAATGAATGATAGTGCTTTGATTAGTAGATATAGGATACTTGAGACAAGAGAATTAAGTGCGAGAGGAATGTAAAGATAAATATAAGAGGAATATGAGCTCCAATCTATGCCCCCCCCCTCGCCAAGCTTTCACAAAATACACGCGTCTAGCTGAAACCACTATAAATAATTTCCCCCAAATCTATATCTGTGCCTAAACCTAAACGTAGATACCATAAACAAAGTTTCTTTCTTAGAACTGCACGTCTACGGAACTCTCTTCCATTTTCCTGCTTTCCAGCTGACTACAATTTGGTAGTCTTCAAGTCCAATGTAAACAAATTCTTGATAAACCGTCCCCTTAAGCAATCTAATTTACCAAATTTCCACTACTAACGAGTGCTACATGTTCCCCCTTGACCACTGTTAACTCATTGACCCTCATCCTCGCCCGGACCTTCATAAGTGATGATTCCTTTGTAAAAAAAAAAAAAAAAAAAAAAAAGAATGATAAGGACGGAAAAAGAAAAAAAAAATGAAAACAAGATGATAGCTTTGTTTGGTTGTCAACTTCTAAAAATCACCCAACACATGTCAGCCTGACATATGAATACGGAGATGATGTTTTAATTTATCAATTAATTAAATCACTATTTTAAGAGATATTTATTGTATTTGTAGTTTTATAGTTCTAATTTAAATTTCGTCATTTGCATCCTCGTTGTTTTGCTATGGTGGAAGTATTTGCTCTGTTGGTGCCAATGTGAATCTGATTGTATCGGAAGCACGTTGATTGATTAAATGTGCATGGAAGCAGTTATTTTGATTCTCAGCAAAAGATTTTGGACACAAATAATTCCTTTAAAATCTGACGCAAATAATTCCTTTAAAATCACGAGTTACACTTAAATCAATAATTTTTACTTTTGTTCGACTCAAACAAAATGTAAGGGAATACTGTGATTAGGAAACAGATTTATAAGAGGCTTCCTAAGTGGGAAGATGTTCACTTTACATCCGCATTTAAATTTCTTCACTGGTCAGTCAGGAAAACAGGGAACAGTGAAGGAATTCCAAAGTCAAATGATCTGATAGAGAGAAGCTTTCAGAATAGAAAATTTTCTGGCATCTGGGACCTCTACAATGAAGGGTAGTATTTTGCTGATTTTTTTTGGGGGGGGGGGTATTTATATTAAGGATGTACGGGTGCAATAATTAGTCAAAACACATTCGATGAAAATTCTTATAAAAACAAGCACAGGATGGCAACATCATGGTGATGGGACAGATACTGGAATTTTGTAAACAGTGTGGGACGTATCAAGTTTAAACTATTTTTTTTTTTGCATCCTGTCCATGAAAGAAAGAGATTGGAAGTTGGTGCACAAGCCTCCATTTAGTAATAATAACCCATGCATGAGCGAATGGTGGTTTTGTATAGAATAATATCCTATGCAAAATCACTATTCGTTCAGGTGTGAAAAACCCACTTTTTGCAGCAGACATAGCATTATCTTTTATATTTATTTCGATTCATGTTACCTGTCTATGTTAGACTGAAGAGTCTGAACAGATGTCTGGACGCTATTGAATTTAGTAGACAGTGTTAAACTGTCTGATCAGTGAACTACAAACAAATACACTGAAAAGACCGTTAGAAAGCCGGTTTACAAGAAAGCTGGAATGTTCCATTATGCTCAGCTGGTCAAGCACATTCTCTGAGGAGTTCTGATTGGCTGCTAGTCCATGAGTGGATAACCTATTACACTAATTCTTGCTTGCATTAAGAAATAGTTATCTGTCAACCATTGGATGCTGGAAAGTATCATTTTGATTCTACAGAGACGGTTTATATTTTCTTAATATTTTTTGTGAAAATGTCTTTGGATCCAATGCATAATGTTCGAAGAAGTTCATGTTCAATCGTTGTCATGTTCAGTTTTACTTTTATTCTAACTATTTTTACTGACCAACGATTATTAGGATTCCATAACGTTCATTTTTGTCTCTTAAATTTTATCTTTTTTTGTTGAATGCATTATAGATTAAGGACAAAATCAACAATAACAAATGCATGCAGTAATCTATAATATAAATCTTACCTGTCTGTTTAAATGTATATATGTATGATGTATGTATGTGGTCAAGGTCTGGTGTGAACGTGTGTTAAAAGCACACGGATGTCTTAGCGTCATACTGTGCTTCTCCCAGACAAATCAACCCGACGTGCATGTTGTGACCACTGCAATGCAGATGGGGCTCTGATGAACGGCGAGTGCCCTGCGCCATATAACTGGACCTCCACTGCCTTGTGGGTCACGGTTCTTTTAACCAAAGGCTAAGGGTGAGGTAACCCTAACAGAAACCTCCAGAGGAGCTTAGGCCCTGTAAGCTACGGCATACATGACCCACCGGCATGTGGAATATGCTCTGGTGCCCAGCAACCTAAGTCCCAGTCATGGATCAAATAGCAAGATGGGTGGAGAGGGATCCTTAAGACGTGGTGAAGGCAACCTCTCCAAGAGGAGGACAACCGTGATATAAAACTTGCGGCGACTGCTGCATCCAATGATATTGACTTGCTCTTCTTTTTGGTTCAATGTGGCAGTTGTTCAGAGAGTGGGATTGTTTCAGTGTAAAGTCTTTCCTCACTATAAAAAACTTCAAGCACAGGCATTACTTGTTATGTAATGGAATACACATTTTACCATCAGTGTGTATCTTGATAACAAAAAGGCTGGCTGTAGCATAAAACAGCAAACGGACACTAAATGAGGACTGATGCAGATATGGGCGTCAATGGAAATAAAGGTTCTGGAACATCCAACGTCTGGACCGGCAGGTGTTCAGGGCACCACAGCCTGGACCGGCACGTGCTGCTAGTGGCGCTCATGTCTGCCTCATTTGATCCAGATATGCATTAAGTAATGGTAATACCCGAGAACGAGTTTGCTGCCATCATGTATGTACGTACGTTTGTATGTCTGCCTAAAACTTTCGACAGTGGCGATGGATTTTCACGAGACCGGTTTGAACTCGACCCTTTGGAAGACAAATATCGGAAAATTGGTTTAAAACATTAATTCCTTCACCCTCAACTGGGCACATTTTTACAGGGATGGGTCGCTTTTTTCGCCGATATTTTCGAAAGTAATCCAATCTTTTTGGTTGACTAGCCTTAACTTAAACTTTCGCCACTTCCGGTTTGGCGATGGACGCAATGGCAAAGACGTCACGCTTTTTTTTTTTCATGTTGTTTTCCTCCTTTGCGGTATGGGTTCGAGCCTACCTACCTGCCTACTACCACTTTTTCTTTTTGGGGGGCGGGGGAGCTCAACACCCACCTGCAAACACCCGGGCAACGCCGGGTACCCAGGCTAGTTTAAAATAAAATTAAATAAAATAATTTAAAAAAAAATAAGAATAATTTTGAGATTAAACGTAATTAAAATACTACGGTAATATGTGTGGCTTTAATGATTTAAATTAACATATAAATATTAATACTATAGCCAAGAATTTGCTCTAAGGTATGATAGGACTAACGTTTGGTTTTTCGAGATGTGATGATATCTCTTCATATCCCATTAAATGAACATCGATTAGTTCTTTCATTTGAATATTAGTATTAGTTATAAATTTATAAAGGTAATGGAATCCTTAATGTAGTAGCAAATATATGCAAAAATTTTGGTTGATAAATTAAATAATTTACTTAATTCATAGTACTAAGTAGGAAAATAATTATAGGTCTAAGGCAGATAAACCCCCAAAATTAAATCACTTGAATGTCTCTTGTGTGACGCCTGGCTGAATCAGATTAAAATTACAACGATCATCACAAGCTTTAAACTAACATAAGGTTTGTTTTATTTTGATAATAACTAAATAAAATAATATTCGATTAATATTTTCAGGGTGTCAGATTTTTATAATAGAAAAAGTGGATACTCTTGTATTTTTATTTTATCTAAGGATAATTTTTCACGATGATGAACGTTTGTTTGCACTAGATTTGTACTCCATTTCCCTGGCTTATTCATTTTTGAATTTTCCGTTAATTGCGACATAGTCTTTGTAAGTCTAATATGATTAAACTTAGGGTTTTTATCATCAATATTTTAAAATGAAATTATCTATGATTTATTCAATGAATTCTCGCCCCCATTCTTTAAAAAATAAATACATAAAATTTTAGAAATATAGTTAGGATTAATAAAAAGATTGCGCCACAAATGCATTTATTTTTCTTCGCCATATCAGTGTTTAAAGCTGTTTTTTTCCTGGAGAGATTTTTAAATAACCTATAGTACGAAAGGTTATATATTTTTACTCTTATGACTTCAAAATAATCACATTTTCCTTTGCACCATTCGTCATTTTCAATAGAAAAAATGTATATTTTACTTATCGATATATATGAATCTCTGATGACTTCTTTGGTCAATATATATCATTCAAGGAAACACGTGTAAGACTACCATACAACCAATAAAATAATATGGATGTTATATAAATATACTTGTGATATTGGAATAGTTTATTAACCATAAATATGCTCTTAAAATGCAATTTCATTTTTATTGAGCTTAAATAAATGTGGCAATTTAAAAATTAACTTTATTGAAGATATACATTCAAAGTATATATCTTTTATTATCAAAACGTGTATGTGTTATATCGGAGAACTTTATCATTCATACAAAGACTTTACTTGTAATTATTTGCTCCTTTTTTGTGTTTATTGTTCCACTCGGTGGATGTTCATTAATTGTCTTCAAATACCTGAAAACATTGCTTTGTAGACATATAGAACACGTAACTCTATTAAAACGAAAAGTTAAGAAAAAATGTTTGGATAAAACGTACAAAGCTTAAAGAATCCAAAAATAACAGAAAACAGAAGAAAAAAAACAACGTCCCTCATTTGGTTGGCCAGTCGTATCTCACCAAAGTTGTTTAACCAAAGATGTCGGTAAATTCGATAATGGCTCGCAAAACAATGATGAACGACTACCAGAAACAGACAGTCAAGTAAAAGGGAAGATTGGAAATATTGTTGAAGAAAGAAATGAAGGAACAAAGAAAAGATGGTAGAATATGTAAAGAACGAGGTTGAGTTACTTGAGTATAAATGTTCGTTTATTCATTTATTTTTTTCAAACTTTCCATTTTGTCTGTTGCCTTTTCTATGGGGAGAAAATGAATGGATGACAAAAAGGGCCGAAGAAATTGAAAGAAAAATTTACGAAAAAAAAAAGTAATAGATGACAAAATAAAGAAATAGCAAAACTGATTTACTATCATGAGATTAGCAAGTTTACATGTCTGATAGATACACTCTTCTTTACTTCAACTAATATATGTTTATCCTCATACCATTGGCCTATCTGGAAAAAAAGAGCTTCCCAATTCCTCATGAGAATAAATAAAATAATTTGTTTATATTTCTTACAGGAATTCCGTTTCTTATATTACAATTCTACCTGCAGAAATTTCACAGTGCTTTTTACAGAAATCTACATAATGTTTTGTTTTTTTACGAAAGTGTTGCCACTTATCAAGGTCCGCAGGCCATTCGAGGATAAGGTGTAATGAGTGTATGGTAGTCATTGATACAATAGAAGTAGTACAGTATTTAGTAGTGCAAATTTAGTAAATTGGACTACTTAAGGGGGCTTCTCATCAAGAACTTGTTTATGTTGGACGATCATATTGTAGCCAGCTGGAAAGCAGCCAAGTGAAACCGTCCCATAGGCGGGCAGCTGTAAGAAATAAGCTTTGTTCATGGAACTGACGTGTAGTTTTAGGCACAGATCAAAAGTGGGGGAAATTATTTATAGTGGTTTTAGATAGACGAGTGTTTTTTTTTTTGAAAGTCTGGCAAGAGTGGACTATAGATTGGAGCTCAGAGGAGCACTTGCCATGAAAATCACGATAGAGCAGAGATAGGCTAGCAACGTCTTTTTGTGGGAAAGACGTTACAAGGAAGATAAAAATCGGTTTTGAACTGTCACCGCAGGATAGGGTTCTCAAGCAACTCCTGCCCAGATATGGCAACAGTACTCCTTCCTAGAATGTATTTGGCTCTTATATAGGTAGAGAGTTGCATCGGCAGTGAAATATATACTGAAGCGGTAGAATCATTCACCCATTTTTCCAGTGACCTTGTATCGTTAGTAATATTATATCTTTTGAAAAACATAAATGCCTGTCAATAGATAAGTATCAATATGTCTCTAACACACATCCATGGTCAATCATTGTAATATATCCATGTATGTATGACTACATGAATAATACGTGTCTTATTTGTATTGTTCTTTTAGGAAACTTGCTTACATCATCTTTAGGGATGATGAATAAACGATGAAGAAACTACAGTTTTCTTATGTCCTCATTCCAGATAATTTGTGATACATCGCTAGTGAGTGAGAATGTGAATACTATTAAGAAAAAAATAACTTTTCCTCCATAAAATAATTGTAATTATCAGTTAAGAATTTGTGTAATGAATGAAATACATATGTCTTTGATTTGTTTCTTTAAATTCTTACATTTCTATTTTTTTTAGATGAGAATTAGTTATTTGTATTATTTGGATTGTTTGATGGACTGTTTTCATCTTGAATGTTATTTTTCACAACGTTTTGGTCGCAAGGATCTATGACCAGTCTTTAGATAACTTGGTTGGTTGGTTGTTTTTGTTTTACGGCATATCAACCCTTTTCGGGTTATTTAATGCTGAATCCAAAGATTTTGAAGAAAATTTTTTTAATAGAATATATTTGTTGTTTTCACGTCGGTTTCTATTTAACCCATAGTTGGGACTCTAACAGGTACTACCACTCCGGGTCAGAGTGGACCTGGAAGCAATGGCAATTAAAGGGTGGCTCCACACTCCCCAAAGCCCACAAGCTGGGGCCTCACCACTGGATATAGTTTAAGGTCATATCCAGGACTCCCATTGAGGGACTTTTACCCTCTGCAGAGGAGCAGTCGGCGTATTCTAATGCCCCACCGACAGGGTCAAGATAACTTGGAAAATCAATTGTAAAAGTGATATTCTTATGAAAGTTGAAGGTTCTATTCTTAATATGGATGACTGAAAAATACAATTGCGAATTACTTAGGCCCTCTATCCAATCATGGCTGATGAAACAAGAACATGCTACCCCCGTGAAGTAAATTAAAGGTTCTGTTCGAAACTTCGTCCAGATTCCTAAGTTTTATAGAAACATTCTCGAGTTCAACAAGATATACCTGAAGAGAGTCGGAGGTTACATCGACCGAAATGTTGTGAAAATGACACACAAGATGAGAACAGTAGTCTGAAGAATCCAAATAATATGAAAATAAAGATTATATTTGTCCAGTGTGATTGCTTCAATAATGTGCCGTCATAGTTTTCTTTATCTTCTAGAAGAGTCTGAATGAATAAAACTTTTAGAATTTTAATTACGAAAATATGTGTTATTTCAGTCGATTTTAGAACATCTCGTTTTAAAATTTAAACTTTGAATTGTTTATACCTTAATGACATCAGATTAATCACGAATCAGCATCTTTGCTAATCAGATTATGTCGATTTTTAAACCTGTGTAAAAGATAACATACATACAAACATGAACGTCTTTAACATATGAAAATATTGTTTTTAATACAAATTATGGAATATCAAACATTTTTTTTTAGATTTTCACTGTAAAAGCTAAACGATTCATAGTAAACGATTCAAATTAAGTAACTATTTTACTCATATCAGTGAGGACATTGCAGGTGCATACATATTCCAATAGTGCAGTATACATAAATGGTCACAACAGATTGGAACGAACTTGAACTCAGTATTCACTATCCCGTTATTCTTTATCCAGCTAAAAATTTGTTAAAATGGCGACATTTTTCAATAGTAACAAAGTAACTTTACCAAAGCCCACAAAGCGTTAGAACTCATATATTCGATTTGCTTCTACCAAATTAATATTATTTTTCATTTTAAAAATATTTAAGTCCAAATTATTTTTTATTTGCGAAGATCTTTACACATATTTTTCCAGTTATAATTCTTTCAACAAAACCTGGATATGAGACTATATATATTTAATATATTTTCATATATTATATATATATATATATATATATATAGTCTCATATCTATATTTAAAAAAACTATGAAATCAAATTCTATTTATTTCCTTTAAGAAATTACCTTATCTGACTCAGATGATTGATAAAATGGACACATATTTTTCAATAATGATCCAAACAGCAGCATTCACTGGTGACAATTGTTACATCACTCCATCTATTAAAGCTTTCAGATAAGCAGTTATATCTCTACTTGACTTACTACGAGAACAAAATTAGATATACTGTCCCCCCCCCCACGCACACACACAACCACCAAGTGGGCTATGTTTATTGTTAAGTTTTTTAGTTTGTCATTGTTTGTGTACAGCCTAGCATCCATAAACAATAGTAACATAACCTGGTCAAAATATCGGTTAGGGTCTATGATTTAATTTTGTGACACCTAGGTCAAATGTCCACATAAGTGAAAAGGTTAAAGTAACAGACTCAGCGATAATTTTGGTTCTGTTGATCATAGAAATTCACTACTTGGATCATATTGTTGCCTATAACGTTCCAACATTAACCTTGGATGTTGATTTTATGACAGAATTTCAACTTTCGAGTTTTTCGAATTTTATAGATACAGATCTGAGGTTCTCTGCTAACAATAACCACAATACAAAATTTTAACCTGATCAAAGAATAAGTTTAAACATTTCAATGGCGACTAAAATGTTTTATAAACATTTATTTTTCATAATAATTAACTATACAGTATACCGATGTTTGGCTAAGATATCCGGAAGTCACACAGGATGTCTACATATTCCTGAGCTTAGTACAAGTGTTTTTGATCAAAAATCGTCAGTGATCAAAGCCTAAATCATTGCAAAAGTGAAAAATATATGCTCTAGCTCATAACTTTGAAAATATTTCATAGAAAAAGGTTGGTTGTTTTTGTTTTACGGCATATCAACCCTTTTCAGGTTATTTAAACCCAAATCCAGTTATTTTGAAGAAAAAAAATTTAATAGAATATATCTTTTTTTTTTTTTCAAGTCGGTTTCTATTTAACCCATAGATGGGATCTAACAGGTACTACCACTCTGGGTTAGAGTGGACATTGGAGCAATGGCAATTAAAGGGTGGCTCCACACTCCCTGAAGCCCACATGCTGGGGCCTCATCATCGGATATAGTTTAAGGTCATATCCAGGACCAATAGAAAAAGGAGAAGGCCAGATAAGATTTTGGCCTATCCTTACGTTGTCAGACGGAGGTATGCTCTCTCAAGACTGATTTACATTTCTGTTTCTGTATACGATCTTTAAATTTATTTTTTACTATATAGAAAAATTGTTTTAAAAAAGAAACGTCTTCATGCAATATAAAATTCTATGTACAAAAAATTAAGGAGAGCAAAAACAATTGAGGTATACATTTTTTGTTTGGTTGTTACAATGTTTTTTCTCCTTAGAATATTTAGAAGCCAACGTGAAATATCAGGTGTAGATTGTGTTCAGTTGAGATAAAAAACACTGATATGCATATACATGTTATAATTTAGTAGTTAAATAATTAGATCCACAATAAGCGCTTGTTTCATCTTTGGTGTGGATATACACAAGCGATCCACTGACTGCACGGTTCAAACCTTATACCTTATGCTTCAGCACCCCCCGCCGCCCCAATATAAACAGAATTTTTGTGAAATGGTAAATGCCGCGCGTTACTTACGGAAAAAACGGTTAATTAAACTGCAGAAGCACCTGTTAAACTACACAAGCCCTATAATTGAATACTCCTTCCCCTAAAAAAAAAAAAAAATGTAAAACAAAAAAATATGTTAGGTAGTTATGTTTTTGTAAACCGCTCGTGAAAACTTTTTCTTTGGATCAATTAAAAAGCATTAAAACTACGTAAGACAAAATAAATAAATAAATAAATAAATAAATAAACCACATTTTTTTTTTGTTTATTTGAAATGACCACTTAAAGATTCTTACACGATATAAGACACCCCGCTACCCCTGTTCGCACGTGAACGTATCATGTAAGAAAAACATTACCGAAGGCGGTGAAATGGTACAAAATAGTCCCAAGGTCCAGGGGTTCATACCATGCAAACGGTAAATTTGCGGCGGGTTTGATTATCAGATTCGTTGTCAACGACCTCGATTACCCCTAAAAAAAATAATTTAGAGTGGTCGGTGTTCTATTGTAGCATAAGATTTACTGAAATATGGAAGTGAAACCGGATCATCGAGGGTCAAGAACAGGCATTGCGTAGAGGAACGTGGTTTGAGTTGTCCCCCTTTGCAAATTGGCTGTTTGGAGAAATGGAAAACTAGATGGCTCTGGTTGATAGTCAATTTGCATAAGTGGAGAAATGGGCAGCATATAAAGGTACTTTTTTTAAGCAGGGTGAAGAGCGCAAAGTGTGAAACGACGGTTGGAAGAAGTGACGGTGAATTCTTTTTGGACGTTGAAGAGCTCAACCTTTTGGAAGGAACAGCTGTGTCTTATATATTTTTTTAATTTCTTTTTTTTTCTTCTACTTCACTACATGAATACGATATGAGAATTAAACGCTGGATGTGTCATGTGCGTCTTATCTTTGACTCAATAACATGAGAGAAAAATTAAATCTAGACAATATACGAAGATGTGTAACTGGACAAGACACTGTTATCATGTAGTCATGATGAAAGAATAGATGAGGGTTCTTGGGTTAGATGTAGAACAGTCGAGGTAGAAGATTTAGTTCACAAGGGAGGACAAAAGAAAACATAAGTCAGGACAAAAATGAACTTGAGAGATAGAGGGATAAATAGAGACTCGGTCAGAGATAGGTTAGTTTGAAAATCAATTTCTTAAAACATCTCACATATGCCAGCATGTAAAATGGACGTTAAACTGATGATGATGATGATGATGATGATGATATGAATAAAATGTGTGTTTATTTCTTGGTATGTTAATAGAATGAACTTGGGTAGAGCCATGATGTTTGCAATGACAACGATGTTTACAACATTCAATTTGCTGGATCTGGCAAAGATGTCTCATCGCTGAATTATTATTCATATTATTTTTATCCTTTTGTTCAGTTGTCTTTCGGCAGTGCCAAATTGAAAACTTTATTTAATCCACTGAGCTATGAAGATTTGGAAATTCCTTAGAAAGGACAGCAGATTTTATCAGGCACTAATCCAGCAGATTGAATAAAGGAATCCCTTCAGCATTCTCGGAAGATGAACAAAAAGGGGCGGACAGACAGTAGATGCAAACATGGTATAAAAAGCCCAAGAATGGATCAATAAAGATGCATCCTTTCAACCTATGTACTTCCTGATAAAAATGCTAGTTCAAACTTTAGCATGACAGACCATAAATGCTATTTCAAATTCATTTTTAAACTTAAACGTGACAGACGAAAAAAAAGACACTATTTCAAACTTCAGCCTGACAGATACCTCAAATACCCCATTTCAGTTTTAAGCTTGACAAACATACAAAATGTACTATTTAAGGTTTAATCCTGACAGACCCCCCCCCACCGCACAAAAAATTCCTATGTGCTATTTCAAACTTAAGACAGACAGATTCTCCCAAAATATCTTATTTTAACCGTAAGTCTGAGGACCTCCCCAAAATACTCTATTTCAATATTAAACCTCCACAAAATATTATATCTTAATCCTAAGCCTGATAGAACCCGTCCCCCAAATATCCTATTTCAATCTTAAGCTTAACAAACCTCCAAAATATTCTGTGTAAAACATAACCATAACAGACTCAAAATAGCCGTTTCAAACTTAAGCCTGATATATCAAAAACACTCCTACTTCAAATTTAAGCATGACAGAAAGACAAAACTGCTATTTCAAAATTAAGTATGGCAGACCAAGAATTAGAATGTTGTTTTAATAGAAATGCACACACAAGGGTCTACTTCACAAGATTTCCAGCTACGGTATAACTGGAAATGTTTTCTCAATCATTAAATCATTTCTCTCCGATAGGCTCATAAGAGTAGTGGTAGATGGACAAAAATCGGAGGCCTGCAATATAAATGCTGGAGTCCCTCAGGGGTCAATCCTGGGCCCAACTCTTTTCCTGATCTACATCAATGACCTCCCTAAACACATACTTAAATCATTCGTTGACATCTATGCTGATGACACGACCATCTACGGCAACACATCAAAGGCTGTAAATGACAAAGTTCTCTCTGACTCTCTCTCCTCTGATCTCGAGCGCGTGGTTCAGTGGGGGAAGATGTGGCTGGTTACCTTTAATGCATCTAAAACCAAACTCCTATCCTTACATCATCAACGCTCTGATCCCCATCTGGCATCAATTGTGATGGATGGCTCTCGTCTGGGTGAGGCCCCGTGTTTTGACAAGCTTCTGGGTTTGACCTTTACTCCTGATCTGAAATGGAACACATACATCAAGTCTGTCGCCAAGGTCGCTGGAAAGATGGTGGGATCCTTCTACCGCTCCAGAAGATATCTCACTACTGATGCAATTCTCTATCTATATAAAAGCCAAGTACGTCCAAGGATGGAATACTGTTGCCATATCTGGGCAGGAGTTGCTAAAAACAGCCTATCCTGCCTTGACACAGTACAAAATAGACTTTGTGGCTTAGTGGGGTATGCCCTTTTCTCTACCCTGCAACCTCTCTCCCCCAGAAGAGACGTTGCGAGCCTATCCTTGTTTTATCGTTATTTCCATGGCAGGTGCTCGTCTGAACTCCAATCTCTGGTCCCCCCCCCTCGCCAGTCTTTCATGAAAAACACCCGTCTAGCTGAATCCACTGTGAAAAATTTCCCCCACTCTATATCTGTGCCTAAATCAAAACGCGGATTCCATGAACAAAGCTTCTTTCTTGGAACTGTACGCCTGTGGAACTCTGTTCCGTCTGCCTGCTTCCCACCGGGCTACAACTTGGATGTGTTCAAGTCCAACGTTAACAAATTCATAATGAACTGCCCCCTTAAGTAAACACTTCATCAAATCTCCACACTAGCGTAATGTACTTGCAATAACCCTTATCCCTGAGTGGCGTCCGGGCCTTGATAAGTGGTGATCACTGTGTAAAAAAAAAAAATAAATAAAAACACTTGCGGACAAAGCTTCTTTAAAGGATGCTTAGACATCAAAAATAAGATGCGGTTATTCATTGATTTAGTGATGAAAATGCTATTGAAAACTGGAGCGGACCAGACCTATAAACAGAGTGATTGATGGACAGAGCTTCTTAAAGGAACGCATTGATTCATCTAAAATCTGACAGAAAGAAACAATGAATTATAATGAAATGATTGCGGAATTCTAAGAATGAAAAATCCATAAGATACAGGGATCGAAATAATGGGATAAAAAAATGCATGGAAATAAACAAAAGAAAACGAATCAATATTATTGACATTATATCCGAGATATTATTGTAGATAACTAGCTATCAAGTGGACCAGCTGGGGAAATCACAAAATTATGAGAAAAAGAGGCAGAATTAATCAGTGAGAGAAGTCTTAAAAAGTTATATCTTGAGTTATTGTAGACTATCTCCCTTGAATAAAAACACCCCAGTTAAAAATTACTTCTACTGAGTAAAATATAGCTTGTAGAAAGTTATTATGAATGGGATAAAGCTTTATCTATCTATTATATATATAAAAGTGAACATGTCTGTGTGTGTCTGTGTACATTTTCCTATGCAATAACTCTGTCAATTTTCAGTCTACAGACTCGAAATTTGATATATATGGTACTGAGATTTGGGAAAATCTTTGTAATCCGTTTTCGGCCAGAAATATGGCGATTAAGGGGTCAAAGTTCAACAATTTGACCTTTGAGAACTCTACCAAACTCCTCCGACAGTTTTGGGTCTAAACACTTGAAATTTTAGATATAGGTTCCTTAGACATGGATGTAACTTTATACCTGAATTTGAGCCCAAAAGAATAAATGTTAAGAGGTCATAATAGGGGTCAAATTTAAAAAAATAGACCGTTTTTTTTTGTTTTTTTTTGTTTTTTTTTTGCTCAACATTCACCTCCAAACCCCCAGGCAACGTCGGGCTGAAATGCTAGTATATCTATGCAAGAGAGAATATGTGTGTGAGAGAGAGAACACTTCTCAACCATTATACTGAACGGATTTTTACATTAATACTTGAAATTTGGTTTATAGGATATTCAAACATGTGGAAGACTTCTTAGTCTGTTTTCATCCGGAAAAAAGGAAAAAAGGGCTGTTAAAAGATCAAAATTTCCAAATTGGTACATGGAAGGCATCGGATTTTTATGTTTGCTAACTGTTTCACGAATGCACATGCGTGAATAGATCACATTACAGATTACTTATGTTAAGAATAAGTAGTTTTAAAAGATCGTGTTACATTGGTCTAATGGTTATCGTACTTAATTTACTGTCTTTAGATTTTGGTTTCAATCTTAGCTCGAGTATTTTTTTTCTTTTTTCTACTTAAAAGTGAACTATTTGGGGGGGGGGGGAAACATAATACTAGCATGCACATGTTACAGTTTCTGCATTAATTGAAATATCATATTTATGTGTATTTTCTGACCGGGCAACGCCGGTCAGCCTGCCAGTATATCTATAAAAGTGAGAATGTATGTGTCTGTGTGTGTGTGTGTGTGAACACTTCTCAACTTTATATACAACAAATTTTTGATCTACAGGCTTGAAATTTGGTACGTAGGGTATTCGCACTTGTGGAAAACTTTTTAATCCGTTTTCATCCAGCGAAAAGGGCTGTTGGGGGGGGGGCAAAATTTAAAAAATTATTACGTGGGAGTCGTTGGAATTTATCTCTTTTTCAACTCTTTCATAAATGCACATGCACAGCCGGAAAACATGACAGCTTCTTTATGTTAAGAATGAGTAGATTTAGAAAACACTTTTCGTAGATTATGTCACGCTGGCCTGATGATTATCATACTTGATTCACTGTCTTTAGGTTTTTGTTTCGATCTCAGCTCGAGTATTTTGTTTTTTTACTTACAAGAAGTGAACTGTTTAGAAAAAAAAACATAATACTCGCATGCACATGTCTTAGTTTCTGTTGTATTTTTGCTTTTTTTTACTTAATTTTTTAAAAGGGATTTACGTTACATTACGTTTAATACCTATAGTATTTCTTTTTATAATAAATAAAAATTCCGCATTAAATAAAATATAATATTTATGCGTATCTTACGACCTGGCAACGTCGGGCGGCCTGCTAGTCTCTCTATAAAAGTAAGGCAAAAAGAAAAAATTAGAATAATAAAATATTTTTAATATTTATCAAATAATCTTATTTTAAATAAATCCCGGTTTTACTTATTTCAATTTTTGCCCCTATTTAGAACAAAAGCACAAGAAGGTATAGCTGATTTACAGCTTTAACTGAAACATGCCTGTAAATGTGTAACCAAATATATATTTATGAATAATACATTTTATACCTATACAAAGCTGCTAGCAGCACCGTGTACTGAAAATATAAAATAAAGAATCACTTCTGAAAAAAATCAGAAAGCCCTGATAAAAAAATATCAAATTCTTTTATAATTTAAAAAAACTGAAATGTTTTATTTCAACATGTTTCTCAGTCTAGAAGGATTTCTCTTTCACTAACCGAAAACCGAAAAGATATTGTGCAACAAATAATTTCATAAAAATTTTAATTTTGTTAAATAGAATATTTGTATAATTGATTAAAAAACTTTTAACGCCAAATGTAACATATAACACAGTGTTAGTTTAGTGACAAGAACATTGTCACTGAAAAACGGTTTGCTTTATTTTACGACATAGCAATATATGCGTTATTTAATACCGAATAAAGTTGTCAAATATAATACACTGTTCTCAGAATATATTGAATTATTCTTAGAAAATATTTCTCCAAATACGCCTTACTCTTAGAAAGAAAATTTAAATTTACATTTAATTTTGAAGGAGCTGTCATTACTCTCAAAAATCACTAACCCCAGAAAAACTGCTATCGGAATACATTGCATTATTCTTCACTTATTTGCAAGTTGAAGGATGAGTATCCTTACTGCTTCAGCTGCTTGGAAACTGGATAGAAAGTACTTGTGAAGAATCCATTCTTGACAGGTACAGGCCCAGTTCCTGACATACTGAGGTATGCTGCCTGGGTATTATTTCAGAGGTCCATGCTCCCAGGCCTTGCCACTTGGCTTTCGGGTGGGGTAAGCTTACCACTTGTTGCTTGAGGTGCTCTTTTAGGGGCGCTGACTGGACATCCCCACTTTTCTTACATTGTGTCACACAATCTTGAGGTGGGCAGCATGTTAAATATCTACACTGCATTACTCTTAGAAAATATTACTCCCAGCAGGAAATTTTACAGAGAGGGTAGAGGCATTAGTCACTGAAAAAAAAAATACCCCAAAAAACATTACCACCAGAAAAATATTACTCTTAGAACAAAATTTTATGTAGACGAATCCGACATTATTCTTCAAAAATATAAGTTTTTGGCATTGGTAATCACTTTTGTTTTCAACAGGACTGATCCTCAGCCATCACCTAGTATCTATTCAAGAAATTAACGGAGTGAAATAAGCTTTTGATTTTTGGAAGAATCTGATTGAATAATACGGTTGGGAATAAAGTTATGGATATTATAGCATCTCTGATCTCCTGTCTAGCCGAAAGTAAGAACTGAAGTGAAAGATTAATGGCTCATCTCCCAAGATTCTATCTAGAGTCTACAGGTGGCTCCGTTTTAGTTCATGGGAAGGGGGATTACTCTTTGTATGGAGTTGCAGTCAGTGAATTTGTGTTCTCACTGACAGAGCGTGTCACCAATTTTCCTAATTCTGATACTGCTGCCCCTTGAATTTTTAATATCCAGAAGAGTGTCACTTAAGTACGACGTAAAATTCAGTTCGGCATGTTGAAGGATCAATACTCAGAATACTATTGCGAATAACTTAAGACTTCTATACGGTAATTGCTGAAGCAACGGGCCACTGCCCCCTTCTCCATGGATTAAATAAACTATGCACTTGAAATTCTGTGAAGATTTTCGAGTTTGAGAGAAAGATTCCTGAGTTCAACAAGAGACACCTGAAGAATAATCGGCCGTTACATCAACCGAAACGTTGTCAAAATAACGCTCAAGATGAGAACAGTAGTTCGCACAAGCCAAATAATACTAATTTATTTATGCTTACTTTAAAAGTTAAAACGATTCCATTTTATTTTTATTTTATGGCATTTTGATTTCTAACTACGATGTATATTGGTGAATACTGGCAACAAGTTATAAACAACAAAAAAGAATTAATTATTGATTAATTAGTTATTATTTTGTATTAATTATTTTAAAGTTTACGTTAATAAATGAGTAAGAACTTAATTGCCAACCCAATAATTTCAATTACAGACAGGCACCAAATCTCCATTATAATAAAATTAATTGTAACAAGTAAAGCATGCACCCCCCCGTGAGCGCACAGTGAACGAGGCGTAAAAAATAACTAAGTTCAGCATTTGCCCCCTCCCCCCTCATTTAGTCCCAAAGTCCCCAAGGAACGTCAAAATCCTGGAGAAAATGAACAAACAGTGCAGTTTTAGGCCTTAACATATGTAAATTGGAGTTCTGCACTATGCAAAAAAAAAAAAAAAAAAAAAATTGACTAAATCCATCATTCCCTACCCCACATTTAGCCCCAAAAGTCCCTAAGGCCTTAGCATATTTAAATTTGAGTTCAGTGGCACGCAAAACTACTAAATGGACATACAGAAAACTTTTGACAAATATGGTAAAATAGTCCCAGAAATGGAGTGTTTTTATTAGCCCTAAAAGAGCTTCTAGGGCACATCTAAGAGTTATCGCGAAGTATAGACAAACAAAATTAAATAGAAATCAGTTAGTTACAAATTTTCTGAAAGTTGTATAAAAATCTAAGGCATCAATTTTTTTAAATAAACACAAAAGTGTCAATCTTAGCCATTTTAACCCGAAAGGCACCCCTAGGAGGGCAACCAGAGTTTTTCCGGAAAATCCGTTCTGTTACTTTTTACTCATATCAGGTCCAATAATTGTGCAAAATTTTTTTTAAATTCCAAGGCGTAGTTATTGAGAAAAGTGTAGACAGATGAACGGACAAGGGTGGATTTACAGGTCCATCCTCCTTTTGTCGGGAGACTAATAAAATATGCTTTTACACATAGTTCCTATTTACAATGCCTCCCCACGGGACAGAGTTAGACACCAGGGTCGTTTTTTAATGTGGAGAAAAGGAACAAAAATAAAAATTGTCTCAGTCGTGAAGGATTTCTCTTCCACTGACAGAGAACAAGAAATTGAAGTGTAGATCTAAAGAACAGATACTACACTTTGATCTTGACCCGAAGATAATTGATTTCTATGATAATTTGCCTTCTTTAAATGTACAATAAAGTATTGCCTTTTAAAATAAATCCAAATCCTCAAATAAAACCAATTATTAATTATCAAAAAAATAAAATTCTTTTAAATGACTCAGCAAAAAACCAGTTGTTACATTTCCAAAAGCGAATGGAAAAAATTTGACTTGTTTCAAATTGTTTCAAATGTCTGATGTAATTCAAACAGTTGAGAATGATAAATGCTGGCTTCATTCATACAAACACTGAAAATATGTTATAGAAATGTCATCTGTTATTATTGGTTCACTTTGACAGCAATCATTTCTACATTGAACAAGCAGGAAGACCTGACGTTGCCCGAGATTGAATGAAAATCAACGAATGTTTCACACTTCCAATTTTAATTATCCTTTAAATTGGTAAAATCACCCATTTTTCAATAAAAGAGATTCATTACCTGCTTTAGTTGTTGACCCATTGCGATGCAGTAGAGGAAAGCATCACAAACCTCCATGCAGGGACTTAGTTTAAAATACATTATAGTCTATATTGCACTGTAGAGAACCTACGGTTAATTTTATAAAATTGTTTTTATATGATGGCTCGAATTAACGTTCAAAATACAAACGTCAAGCACCATAATTCAATTGTGCTCTAAACAGAAACGTTCATTTCGAATGCGCCTCTGCTTTATCAAAGGAACCTACTGTTGATTTTATACGCCAGGACCTTCTGCTTATGTGATGATAAAACTTCTCAAATGCACTTGCGATGCTAGCCTGTATAAGAGTGTTAACTTTGATCAAAATGGGACTGTTCCATTCAGTAATCGAATATTTTCGATTTTCGATACATATAAGACATTCTGATATAAAACCTATCTAAGAACACTGTCAGAATCATAAAGTACATTTGTGTGAAATTTCAAAAACATTTTGAAGCCCATAGGGAACAAACTGGCACACATAGGCAAATTAGACCAAAATATGAAAAATTTGAAGAAGCAAAAAAAAAAAAAAAATGGCCTTCTCGTTAAAATTGCATAGAAAAGCATTATATCAATGCAAATAAGAAACAATTTGAAAGTTGTGGAGTAAAAACAGAAAATAAATCCAATTTTTAAAATGTTCAAATTTTTATCACGAAATTTTAAAATTTATGCTAAGCATTAATTCTATTATTGGTTTTCCTCTTTGATGAGAAGTGCTTATCTTTGAAAATCTATGGATTAAAAGGTCAGTTTTTTTTTATTGTCCTTGCTTGAACACTTAATCTATATGATAGCACAGTCGATGTATGTGCTTGTGTATTTATCTGCATGTAAATATTGAGCCGATAAACTCTTAAACTACAGATCACCTAACACTGAAATTAACACAAAATAGTAATCATACACAAAGGATGGTTTATAATGAGTAAAATCTTTGTTTGGATGGATAAATAACGCATACAGACATATGTCGGTAAGTTGAAATGCAAACTACTCATTTCAGCTGCCAACATATTTTTTGCTCTTTTCTGCGCATGCCCAAATTCAATTAATTTCTTCAATTTTTTTTAATATTACATCTTTCTTATCTATCTCTTGATAATTACATTTGTAGGAGATGCGTCCGGAACGTTAAACGTTTTGGTTTCGATTCTAGCTGATGGCACCCAAATCATCTTTTTTTTTTTACTTTTGAAATCACTACTGTATATTAGGCACAATATATCCAGTAAAGAATATGCTCTGTAATAATTAATACGAAATCTGCAAGAATAAAAACATATTTAAATAAATTTTACAAGGTTGAGCTCCCCCCCTCATGTTTTAATAAATTTTGTAAATTAATATATGCCGTATTTGTATTGTTTGCATTAGGAAGCCTGCTTTCATCATCTTTATGTATGATCAATAAGAGATGAAGAAACTACACGTGTCTTATATTTTCATTCTGAACAAGTCATAGATGGTTTTGTTTAACATATTTGATACCATGTAGTATTGAGTACATCTACTAGTATTAGTATAGATTGAGGAGTTAAATAGCTGAAATTTTCGAAATTCCAATGAGAGAGTTTAAATTCTGATTATGTCTTTGTTTAAAGTGATTTTCTGCTAAAGGATGGTAGTAGACAGTTTCCGACTGTATAATATTGGATGATTTATGAAAGAATAAGAGACTACAGTTTCCACATAATAGCCTCGGATATTACTCAACGGAACGATTTCAGGCAGAATTCCATAGAATGATAGCAGACAGTTTCCCACGGAATAATTCAGGATAGTTTTCAGGAAGTCTCAGAAAGCAGGTCGAAAGAAACTAAAATTAGGATGATTGATTTTCTTTGGAGAATTCATTAACATTCGGCATTTTGAAAAAACTGGCTTTTTAAATTTTTTTACAACTTCCTGAAGATGCCTACACTTGTTTACAATGAAAATGGGGACAACATTCTAAAAGTTTTAATCTTTAAAAGTTATCAATCTTCGTTCCATTAAGCCTGTCATTACCAGGTAGGTAGCTCAGGTTAAGGTAAGAAGAAACAAGGGGGGAAAAAAAAGAATATGTCAATATTAACCTAATTTACATTTGATTTTCAATAAATAGGTTAAAAACAGCAAGTGAGTGGATTTATTACCTTGAAGGTAATTGATGAGGAAGATCGATCAAAGTATTTCCTGTGTCTATCCAAAAAGGGTAAAGAGGGCGTTTTTATTGGAAATTCACAGAGATTGTTTTGTTTGATTTGTTTTACGGCATATCAACCATCTTAGATTATGTAATTGCAAATTAATTTGTCGAAGGTACGATAGTGTATAAATTTTTTTTTTTTTTTTTTTTGCATACTATTATTCCCATTTTCATAGTTGTTGTTTTACCATGTTTTGGCCAACTATACCTTTGGCCTTCTTCAGATGGTATAGCACGGCAGCATATGAGTGCTGAGTCTTGTAACTGTATCCTTCAGTAATTACTGCCTTCCATAGTTGTTGTTGTCTCACCACGTTTGGGCCAACTAATCCTCTTGCCTACTTTGGGTAGGATTGAAACCACAAAAAAAAAAAATCAATCAATACACAAATTATCATTGTAATGTTTATATTCTTAGAATACATTCTTCTCAGAATTGCTTTTAGAAAATATTGTTATATACTCATTCCTTCAAACTTACTTCCACTATAACAACAATGAAAAGCAGGTCATTCCAAACAAGCTAACCCAATTGTCTCAGAAATTAACAACGACAACAACGAGATCACTCCAAACAGACTTTCCAGAGATAAGAGTAGGTAACTCAAGTGTCTTAACTCGGATTAACAAACCCTACTCATAGAAGGAACTTTCACAATTAGAGTGGGGACATTAATCCCAGAAAACACTTAGAAAGAAACCGTACAGAGAGAGAGAGATGCATTACTCTCAGAAAAAAACACTCCTAGTAAAAACATGATTTTTTTTATATAATAATCTTTAGTTCTCAGCATGACTAGCCTTCAGCTACCGCCTTCAAGTATTTATTTATGTAGAAAATAAAAAAAGAGTAAGTAGGTTTTGATTTTTTGAAAAATCAGATTGAGTCGTACGGTTAGGTATGAACGTACGAATACTAAAGCACAACAAACAGCTGGCTGATCAGATCAGCTCTTTCCAACCTCCTGTAGCTGAAGTTTTTTTTTTTTTTTTTTTACACAGTGATCACCACTTATCAAGGCCCGGAAGCCACTCAGGGATAAGGGTTATTGCAAGTACAAGGTTAAAGTTATAGAATAGCCCAGACACTTATTGGATTGTGTAGTGGACTTTCGGTCAGCGTTCAAGTTGTGGATAACTTGACAAAGACTAAGGTTACCGCTCATGAAAGAGGAGAACTATTTATGGCACAATGGGAGATTCCATTGTGCACACATGGGCCAGTCTATTTTTTGGAGTATGATTGGCTGAATCACCTGATTGGATTATCTCATGATAACTTGACAAAGACTAAGGTTACCTCTCATGAAAGAGGAGAACTATTTATGGCACAATGGGAGATTCCATTGTGCACACATGGGCCAGTCTATTCTTTGGAGTATGATTGGCTGAATCACCTGATTGGATATGCTTGTACGTAAATACAAGCCCTCAGTCCAGCTCAATCTGGTGTCTGTCTTGTGCATAAGCTGGACCCTTGGTAAGTGTTGCTGCTATTATTATTATTATTATTGTTGTTGTTGTGTGTTATTGACTACTACAGTTCCTTTGATTATTCTACATCTCCCCTCTTCCTCCCCCCACGAGTAGGCTGGGTTGTATGAGAGGTGTATCTCTCTTTTAGGCCTAGTTCGTTGTGTGGTAGTAACCTAGAAAGAGCTCAGGGAATCCTTGATCGAAAGTGTGGGGATATATGTGTGGTTTGTTGTTGTGGTTTGGTTGCTGTGTATGTGCTATTACAGGGAGACAGTGGGAGATGCAAGAATGTAGTATCGCTTGAGGGAATTGTTGGTCCTAGTGCTGCACTTGGTATTGGGGTTGGTGCAGGCTTGAGTTCGCATTTTCTGAGGAAACAGCGGTTCCTAAGTGTGATCCTTCCGGATCCGTTAACCCTGATTCGGTATTGTCGATCTGGTAGGAAACTGATGATTTTGCCCGTTGTGTTCCATCTGCGATTGACTGGATTTTGGATGGCTACGGTGTCACCAGCTTGTAACAGTGGAAGGTTGTGGGTATATTTATTGTATCTTTCTACTATTTTTGCATTGCGGTGGTGGAGCATTTCCTCGCGGTGTTGTGCCGCTGACGCCCATTCAGGATGAGGCTTGTAGAGGATTGGCTGTGAAGGGATGGAGTCACATAGTCGACGGTGAAGTAATAATTGAGCCGGTGATAGGCCAATGCTTTGGATTGGGGTATTCCGATACTGCAAGATGGACCGGGCAACACTGTCATTGTCCAAGGAACCCTGGGGGCCTGTGTTTCCTTTTACAATCCTCTTTGCAGTTTTTACTGCGAGCTTTGCCCTGCCATTGGATTGGGGATACGCAACAGAAGATAATCTGTGCCTAACACACCATGTTTTCAGAAATTCTTGAAACGTGCTGGAAGTGAAAGGTGGGCCGCCATCGGTGCTGAGTTCTTCTGGGGCACTTGTTGTTGTTGTGTGTTATTGACTACTACAGTTCTTTTGATTATTCTACAACACTATGATCGCTTGTTAATGTATCACGAGATATCACTCAAGGACTATAGGTGGTCTGGTTTAGAGGTGGATTATCTTTCTGCAAATTTTGTAGCCCTGCCAAAAGAGCGTAAAATTCACAGAGAAAGTTTTGGTGATTTTATTTATGTATTTTATTGTAAAATGGATGTAATCATTTGCAAGGACGTTACGTTTATTATTGAAAGTAAAACATTAATTACAGACATTTTCATTTACCTTACACACGTTTTGTGTGGCATATATGCTTTCCCCACATACCACCATTCGTGAGCATAGCTCAAATGCTTTTAATGTCCTTGATTCAAGCTGATTAGTGTGGGTAGAATCAAACTGATACCGGTATAAAAGGCTTCAATAGATTTTATGTAAATATTGTTAGAATGAACGTTTTATATAATTGGTTGTCCACTTCTGAAATAGCAGCCAAGTAGAGTTCAGAGAATGGACCTGATCACTTGATAATAATGAAACATTCCAGTTTTAATAAACTTGCCTTCTCATGTATTCTTTAGTTTATTTGTTTGTAGCTCAACTGATCATACAGTTGATCATTGGCTACTAAATTCAATATTTATAATTATAGTTTGCCAGAGGAGTAGTAAAACGAAAATTACCCATTTTCCATTCTTATTGATAGTGGTTCCTAAAAGACTGAAACTAGGTCAAACAATCAGTCACCATTTTTTTTCTTTTATATCTGTACCTTTTTCTTTCTATTACATCAAACCGATTAAGAGAAAAAGAAAGATTCAGAGGAAGAGAGAGTCATTAATTTATCCCTCACTCACACGTTGTTTATGTTCTTTCATTCACAAGTAAAATTAAATTTCTATTATATACTTGTTATTCTATCTTATTGTTGTTATATATTGAGACCCTACTCCAGTAAGTAGACATTATGTAAACTAGTATAAATTTCGGCGAAAGTTACATAGTATTTGTCAGGATAATTTGGCCGCAAACAGAAATAGATCTAGATACAACTAACGTGATTGAAACAGGATGGGCGATGTCAATGGTTGGCTTCCTAGACAAAACGCTAAAAATGCAGGTGTCGAAGGATATGACAGATATGGCATTACGTGCTTGGGAGACATCATAGAATTTCTAGTCAGAGTCGAAAAGCGAGAGAGATGACATGCATCTGAAAATGTAAGGAGAATCTAAGTGAAGTCTGTCCGTCTGTTGCCTATCTTAAGACTAAGAAAAAAAATAAGTGATTGGAATTAGATATTGGTCACTCCTCCCATGGACAACCTTCCTCTAAATAAAACCTTTGAAAACCATTGTGTTTCCATGCATGAGTTTATTCGTCTTAAATAAAAGCTCAGTCTGTAGTACTTACCAACAAAGCAAACGCCCACGTGTTTGTGCCTTGTATAGGCATGCGCGACAGCAAAACTTGGGTTTTTATAAGCGGAGGTCTCGAGGTTGTCAGGAATCTACAGGCGCATGCGCAAGAGGAGGGATCGAGATAGTGGTATAAAAGGCAGGTCGAGTGAGAAGGTTGTTGTTGTCATTGGACGTTACAGTGACGCGTGCGTTAGCAGGTGATTAAGAGGCTGTTTTTTTTGTGTGTGTCAAGTCGCGCACCTCGGTGAAGATCATATAAGTCGTGCACTTCGGTGAAGGTGAAGATCATAGTCAATGGCCAACACATGGAAAAGCGACGATATGAGATATGAAAGATAAAGATCAGCAACCGTGAACGTATGTAAAAAGTATTTGTTTTGGTAATTTGTTTCTGAATCGCTTACGATCAAAAAACAGACATGTACAAAAGTGCGAACTGGTTTGTGTAATGTTAAAATGTTCAACTGTCTATTTGAATTTCATTCAATATTTTATTCACAAATCAGAATGAACGCTTTATTTCACGCCTTAATGCCATGACATCTTATCTGTTTGGCAGTTAATGAATTAAAACCATGATTAGAATGTTTAGCAGTTAATGAATTAATATATAAACTTGGTTAGGATTTGTCACATTTTCCCTACTCTGCAACTATTTTCCAAAACTACAGCTTCGGTACTGTTGCAATTTTACCTAAAACTAACTAAAAGAAAAAGCATGTAGATTTCACAAGTCTATTTCTATATGAACAAGAGACTTTTCATATATTTCTGTATGAACAAGATATATATCTTTCATGCATTTCTATATGAAGAAGATATATTTTTCATATATTTCTATATGAAAATATTTTTCATAGGTTTCTATACGAACAAGATATATATCTTTCATGCATTTCTATATGAAGAAGATATATTTTTCATATATTTCTATATGAAAATATTTTTCATAGGTTTCTATACGAACAAGATATATATATATATATATATATATATATATATATATATATATTACATGTTTTTATATGAACAAGATATTTTTCAAAGGTTTCTAGATGAACAAGACATATTTTTCATACATTTCTATATGAATAAAATATATATCTTTCATATGTTTCTATATGAACAACATAGATTTTTCATACATTTCTATATGAACAAGATATATATTTTTCATACTTTTCTATCTGAACAAGATATATATTTTTCATACATTCTGTGCATATATATGTTTTTTTACATGGGAGATCACCACTTATCAATGCCCGGAAGCCACTCGGGGATAAGGTTTATTGTGTGTACAATAATCAGTGGGATAATATCGTAGTAATAGTTGGTATTGGAGATTTGATGAAGTGTCTTATTTAAGGGGGCAATCAATCAGGAATTTGTTTATGTTGAACGTGCAGACATCCAAATTGTAGTTAGGTGGGAAACAGGCAAATGGAAGAGAATTCCACAGGCGTGCACTTCTCAGAAAGAAGCTTTGTTCATGGAATCTACGTTTTGATTTAGGCACAGATAAAGAGTGGGGGAAATTACTGACAGTGGTTTTAGCTAAACAGGTGTTTATCATGAAAGATTGGCAAGGGGGACGAGATATTGGAGCTCAGACGAGCACTTGCCATGGAAATAACGATAAAACAAAGAGAGGCTCGCAACGTCTCTTCTGTGGGAAATAGGTTGCAGGGAAGAGAAAAGGGCATTCCCCACTAAGCCACGAAGTCTATTTTGTACTTTGTCAAGACAGGATAGGCTGCTTTTAGAAGCTCCAACCCAGATGTGGTAGCAGTACTCCATCTTTGGACGTACTTGGCTTTTATACAGATAGAGAATTGCATCAGTAGTGATATATCTTCTGGAGTGGTTGAAGGATCCTAACATTTTTCCCAGCGGCCCGGGCAATAGACTTGATATACATGTTCCATTTCAGATCAGGAGTAAAGGTCAAACCCAGGAGCTTGTCAAAACATGAAGTCTCCCCAAGATGAGAGCCATCCATTTCAATTGATGCCAGATGAGGAACAGAGCGTTCATGATGTAAAGATAGGAGCTTGGTTTTAGATGCATAAAAAGTAACCAGCCACCTCTGTACCACGTGCTCAAGATCAGAGGAGAGGGAATCAGAGAGAGCTTTGTCATTTACAGCTTTTGATGTGTTGCCATAGATGGTCGTGTCATCAGCATAGATGTCAACGAATGATTTAAGTATGTGTTTTGGGAGATCATTGATGTAGATCAGGAAGCGTGTTGGGCCCAGGATGGACCCCTGGGGGACTCCAGCATTAATACCTTGGGCCTCTGATTGCTGCCCATCAACCACTACTCTTATGAACCTATCAGAGAGAAATGATTTCATTATTGAGAAAACATTTCCAGTTATACCGTAGCTGGAAATCTTGTGAAGTAAGCCCTTATGCCATATCTTATTGAAGACCTTTGATATGTCAAGAGCAATTGTCCTAGAAAGGAAGCCTTTGTCAAAAGATTCACTAATCCTATGGGATATAAGTGTTAGCACATCAGCTGTAGATCTAGTAGAACGGAAACCATATTGTATGTCACTAAGGAGGTTATTTCTGCTGAGGTGGTTGACTACTCCTTTATTTAATATGGATTCCAGTAACTTACTCATGATCTCGTTGTTAATTTCTGAGTTAAGACAATTGGGTTAGCTTGTTTTGAATTCCAACAACTTACTCATGACACACAAGAGACTTATTGGTTTGTACTGAGAGGGAGATGACTTATCACCTGAGTTCTTAAATACAGGGCATACTGACAAGGTTTTCCAGGGTGTTGGAAAGCACTTCTCCTTAAGGCAATGCTTAAAGAGTTTTGTAAGTATGGGGGCAAGGTCTGGTCGAAGCTTTTTCAACACTATAATTGAAATACTGTCTGGGCCAGTTGCTTTACTAGAATCAAGGTTCTTGATTAGCTTGGCGACCTCATGTACAGATATTTGTATGTTGGATAGTGTGTTGTCTGTTGTAGGAGGAAATACGGGGAGTTGATGACCTTCGTCACAGAGGGTAGAGTTAGCTGCAAAGTTCTTGGCAAATAGTTTGGCCTTGTCTGATGCTGACAAGATGACCTCAGGTCCATTGATGATAGTTGGGATAGAATGCACGCTTCTGTTCAAGACCCTCTTTGCTATTTGCCAAAACTGGTGGGAATCAAGCCGCTGCTTACATGATGTTGTTCTATTTTATGTATTTCCAGGTGCTGTAATCATATGGTCCAATAAAGAACATTGACTAAAGAGTTGAAGCTCATCTATGATTATAGCACCTGAACAATGGTTAATCTAGTAAATATATTTGTTGAATATTGCAAATAACCTCAAATGTTCCGATTTTATTCCAGGTTTTATTTCACATTTATAATACCATTTTTTAATTAATATTCACTGTTAACAATATATTTTAATATTTTGCAGGTGATAAAAAAAAACAACTCTTAATTTCTGATATCATCTGACAAAGTTTCCCCAGGCAAGCGAACTTCTTTCTCATCACAAGTCTCAAGCCAACAATGTCTGGCATTCCATGCCCCGTTCCTGACTGTGAGACCATCTGGTCAGACAACATCCCAACGAATGTTCTGCTCAGCTTAATTGACCTCCACGCCCACGCTCATCCGGTTGACCAGACCACACATCCAGCTCCTGCCGCCAGCACCCCTAAAGCAGAAAGAATGAAACGGCCGATCGTCACAGCAGGTGGCACCAGCAAGGAATGGTCCTACTTTGAGCTGCGCTGGAAAGAGTACAAGACTGCAACTCGGCTCACTGGCACAAACATCACACACCAACTCCTCGAATGCTGCAAAGACAGTCTTCGAAAAGATCTCACACAGACTTCTGGCGCCCTAACAACCAAGGACGAAAAGACCATACTCGGGAACATTAAAAGCCTCACAGTTCGTCAAGAGAACATCATGGTTGCTCGTCTTCAACTTCAACAGACTCGCCAGGACCGTGATGAGCCTGTGAGGATGTACGCCGCCCACCTCTGCAGACAGGCCAGCGTCTGTAACTTCAAGAAGACATGCACGTGTGCCCAATTTGTCGAGGCCAAAGAGAGCAGTAAGCGCTCCACAAGCCGCTTATCCGAGACTCAGTCACAGCTGCCGCAGCGAGCACGTACAAGCGTCGCAACATCACAGATGTCCGCAGCTGGTTCGGGCTCATCAATTAGGTGTCCGACACCTTCGCCTCAGCTGAGCACATGAAGCCATTCCACACACTGCTGAAACCTGGCAACCCGTTCCAATGGACAAACTCACTGAATCAACTTTTTGAGGAGTCCAAAGCCATCATAATCAGTGAAATTCAAAAGGGGGTAGAAATATTCGATAAGACAAAGCCAACCTGCCTTACAACTGACTGGAGCAGGGATGGTATGGGGTTTTGATTCTGATCCAGAAGCACTGTGACTGCTCATCCCCCAGGCCGTTCTGTTGCAGAACGGGCTGGAAAATCACACTGGTTGGTAGTCACTTCACGTCGAGGGCAGAATACCACTATGCCCCAGTAGAGGGAGAGGCAGTTGCCATAGTCGATGCTCTGGACAAATGTCGACTCTTCATACTGGGATCTTCCGACCTGATCATCGCAGTGGAACACAAACCCCTCCTGAATATATTCACCGACCGCTCTCTCGATGACATCCCAAACCCAAGGCTGCGCAATCTGAAGAAAAGATTGCTCCACTATCGATTCAAGATGGTGCATATCCCAGGTGCCTGCCATGCCACAGCTGACGGCCTATCTAGACACACTGTCAGCAAGGCAACCCAACTCAGCAGGGTCGAGTTAACTGCTCGCTACCATACCTGCCACACGACATCCTGGCCACAATCCGCACCCAAACCGAAGACACTTTGGACTCCAGCATCTGCTCCCAGGTAGCTATCCCAAATGTCAAAGTGATCAAATCAATCACATGCATCCAGGATCAGGTTAACAGAAGCCATCCACCAGGGCTTCCCCGATCACCCAACAGATCTCCCTGATGACATCTGACCCTACCATCAATTCTGAGACAACCTCTCTGGTTCGATGGGGTATGCCTTTACAAGGACTGAATCATCATCCCGCCAACTCTCGACGACCAGGTGCTCCAGACGCCGCACTCTTCTCACCAGAGTGTAACCACCATGTGCTCGTGTACGGAGTCATCATTCTTCTGGCCAGGAATGGCCCCCGCTATCACCGAAATGCGCTCTCACTGCTCTCCATGCAATCAAATGTCTCTGTCGAACCCAAGCCAACCACCGCTCCTTCGGCTCTACTCGAATACCCGTTCCAGTGTATCGCTGCAGACTACTTCACATTCCATGAAAAACACTACCTTGTTGTCGTTGACAGGTACAGCAACTGGCCGATAGTTGAACAGGCAGTCAATGGTTCTAAGGGACTCATTTCAGCACTACGTCGCATCTTTGTAACATATGGTATCAGTGATGAAATAACATCAGACGGAGGACCTGAGTTCACTGCTCACGACACACATGATTTCCTTTACAATTGGGGCGTTCGCCACCAGATTTCATCTGTCACATTCCCGCACAGCAACTGCCATGCAGAAATAGGAGTGAAGAGTGTCAAACGACTTCTCACGGACAGCACTGACATTGACGGTTCCCTCAACACAGATGCATTTCAGCGAGCCATGCTCCAATACCACAACACTCCAGACCGTGATACCTTGCTCTCTTCGGCTATGTGTGTATTTGGAAGGCCAATCCGGGATTTCATACCCATACACCCCGGAAAATACCAACCACACAGCACCTGGCTTGAAACTCTGGCATCAAGAGAGGAAGCCCTCCGCAACCGCCACATGTGCGTCTCCGAGCGGCTCACAGAATACACTCGTCCTCTGCCACCGCTAGTCATTGGTGACTGTGTGAGGATCCAGAACCAAACGAGACCTAACCTCAAGAAATGGGACAAAACTGGCATTGTCGTAGAGGTCCGACAATTTGACCAATACATTGTTCATATCGACGGCACTGGCCGTGTTACACTACGAAACCGGAAATTCCTGCCGAAATACATACCAGTGATTGAACGCTCCCCACTCCTGAGGTTATCCAGACCAATGCCTGCGTTCCACAGCCCCAGCAGTGCAGCTGAACAGCCACAGCCAAACCAACTAACACACTTTCCGAGCTTCCCAAGGAAAAGGAACACCCAGCAGATACCACTGTCATGAATCCCAACCCTAACACAGCATTTGTTCAGCCAGCCCCCTGCAACTATGGAGAAACCAGTGGTCGATCACAAACAGAAGATCCCTATGGCCATTCGGGGTCTGATGCCACACAACGCCTCCGGCCTACAGGAGCGCTTGATGTCTCTGCCTTACCCAGACACCACACAGGAGCCAGTGGACGTGTTGCCTCTACATTGGTCAACCCACCTCTCCCGCCCACCTGCCCGACTGAGAGTAGTCTGAAAACAGACTTTAAATCGTTATATCTACTTTATGTACCAAGACATTTTATTAAGTTCTCATGCCCAGATGGACCATTCGCATTGAGCTTAACTGATTACCTGGAAATCTTACAACACTCATACTTGTCTTTATGTCTTAAAAGACTGGGTGGGCATCCATGATGTTGTTCTTCTATTTTATGTATTTCCAGGTGATGTAATCATTGGTCCAATAAAGAACATTGACTAAAGAGTTGAAGCTCATCTACTGCTCAGCTACTTTGGATTTGATGGACTGACATGTAGTCGCTTGCATTTTTTACTACTCTTTTACAGTGGCAGTCCTGAAAGCAGCTTTAGTCTCAGTACATCTATTACGTTGGTAGCTATGAAAAAAGTGATTTCTGTGTGCAATGGCAGCAGCACATTCTGGGAAGAACCATGGTTGGCTGTTAGGTTTTTGTTGGAATTTTTTGGATGGTATGAATCGGTCTATGCTTACAATTAACCATTCGGTCAGGTCTGATACTATAGAGGACACATCCTTTTAAACATGGAATGCAGATGTAAATCAGATATGAATGTATGGAAGCTATCTCAGTCAGTCATAGAATATCGATATACAGTATGGTGGAGAGGTACATCTGAAGACTTATTGTATTTCATTTTTATCTTAACTGATACAACGGTGTGGTCGGAGGATTCCAGAGGAGATAGAACGAAACACGAACATAGCTCAGGGGAAGTTGTGAGAAAATGGTCTAGAAGGCTTGCATACTGACTGGTAGTATCAGGCACACGGGTGGGTTTGTGAACAATCTGAGTGAGGTCATAGACAATGGCAAAATCATGACAGATCCTTCCCTCATCATCTGCCTTATTTGAGTGGGTCAGCCATTCCACATTATGGACATTGAAGTCACCGCAAATGTGAATGTTAGCCGAAGGATGAGCAAACAGGATGAGGTTAATTTTTTCTTATATACTCTTAAAGATAGTAACCCCGCTCTTGTGGGGGCGATAGAGGGCAAATATAAATGCAGTGGTGTAAGCAAGTGCAACCTAGAAGCACGTATAAGGTAAATTAGGGTCTTCTCTTGAGATATCTCTACCACACGAAAAGCCATCTTTAATGTAGATGCATATTTCATGTCCATAGCGATCTTGAGGGTTAGATTTAAATGTTAAGTAAGAGTATCCTTTTATTATGAACTCATCTAGGGGAGTGGTCGGCCCTTTTCCAGTTTCACTTAGAAAGAGGAAGTCCAGTTTTGTCTCCTGTAATTGGGTTTCAACCTCTGGAAGGTTGGAACGTAGACACCTTATGTTGGAGAAGGAGACCTGGTAGTAGGGGTCTACGTTGGAGGAGGGGGTTCTATACGAACAAGATATATATCTTTCATATGTTTCTATATAGACAATATAGATATTTTTCAATCATTTCTGTATGAATAAGATATATATTTTCATACATTTTATAAGAACAAGATATATATTTTTCATGTGTCAGTATTAACAAACATGTACAAGAGTAAAATCCAAATTTCCACTCGTTCGACAAAGCTCTTCATGTCTTATCTATTTGGTTTTGATAAAACAAAGTATGACAAGCAAGGATTATTATCAAAGAGGGATTATCTGCAGATTGGAACGGATCCTATAGCTTCAACGTTTTCAGTTTTTGGTCTCTTTGGTTTGAGTTTAGCTGATATCGTCAAGATGGCTTCACCAGATGTTATCGCTTTCATATTGTAATAACTCAGAGTAATCCAGTATCAACTGATATTATTCTAATTTCCATGTTCCCCATCTGATAGATCCCACTCTTAAGACCCTAATGTTATTTCTTTCATGATATTTGGGAAATTATTACTTTCTAAAATATGATTGTCAAAATTAATATTTTCTTTTGTTATTGTAATGATCTTGGCATTGTTTGTAATTATAATAGTATTATTTATGATAAAAAAAATTATAATAGTTGTCTTGGATTATTTGGACTACTGTTCCCATATTGCATGTTATTTTTACAACGTTTTGGCCGATGTATCCTCCAACTGTTTCCAGGTAATCTTGTCTAACTCATGAATTTGTACGACACTTCAAACAGAGATCCTTATCTAATATTGATAATGAAGCTAATGATCCGTGGCTTCGTGCCCAGACATTAGAATTCCTTTCTCCTTTACTCAGCATTACTGATGTTGCTCAAAGGAGAGCAAGACGATACATTTGACACCAGCTTCGCTGCAGTAGATACCAGAAAGAAGTAATCAAGATATTGAACCGTTTTAGCAATTTCCCTGCAGAGTTAGTTTCTGGGCTTTACTCTAATAGCCTATTCCCTTACAGGGGATACCAATAAGAAAGGAAGTCTATAGTCCAAGTATGGGTTAAACGTTGTTATTGAAGGTCTTCTTGGAACTCTTTTGCCATGCGTTGTAATCTGAGTCACAAACATCCATATGCCCAATGCTGCGATATTAACACACCTACTCTTTCACATGGTTTAACTCGCTAGCTGAAGCAGTTTCTCAGAACATGGCGCTTGGAACCAACATATGAGAAATTTAGGTGAGTGAAGACCACTAATGCCGTTCACCATACAAGGTAGAATGCAATGTCAAACTTGAAAGGTAATGCCTCTCTTCAGAGATCTCAGTATAACATAGACTATATAAGATGGGGCGTTCCAAAAGTAATGCCTCCTATTTTTACGTCCAAATGGATTTGATGGGATTGCAAATTGCATTGTAATGACGACATTTATGTTCATCTTTCTGCATCAGAACCTGATGATGCAAGACTCTATAAAAAGCAACCCGTCATCGACATGTGTTAGAAGTAAGGATGCATCATTGAATTATTGGCCAAGGGACATTGAGAATGATGATGTCTAAGTAAAAAAATAAATTCTGGAGCAGAGAAGGTCGCTTGTTTTAATGGTACCACTTATGTCTTCGTAGCTCTTCAACTTTTTGAGTTAAAAAAATAAGAGCCTTTACTTTTGGAACCACCCTTATCTCTCTCTCATATATATATATATATATATATATATATATATATATATATATACACATACTAGTAGGTCACTCAGCATTGTCCAGTCATAAAATATACTTCAATATGATATATTGATTAATGGAGATGTAGTTATTATTATATTATATTGGACCCAATACATAGTAATGATTTAAGACATTTTTGAAAAATGACTCGTACGCCACCATCAAGAATCGAAATCAAAATGTTTAGCTTACGATTTATATTTTTTTCTTTGATGTTTATGCCTGAAATATGAAAACGTGTTTGTTGCAAGGTTAAAAATTAAAACATGAACCAATAGCTATTACGTTACGCATGCATATTTTTAATTTTCACACTTTTGCACGATTTTCCCTGGCTAAAACCCAAATATAAAGTTTTGCATGGGTTCGAATACCCTATATATTAAGTTTCATGTCGTAGACTAAAAACTCTAGGAGTTTGGTAGGCAAATTCTTTTAAACAAATATACATATACACATATATGGATATACATAGAGAAAAGCTTGTGTTTACTATAAGCTTTTGACGCAAATATTACACAAGTATAAATTATATAGAATATCTGCATGAATATAATTACACATAATAGTTTACTAAAGATGATCATGCCATAAGAAAACCGAAAAACTAATAGGGAATTATATAAAATAAATGTTTAAAAGAATATACAAATTAGTTAGATCTTTTGCTGATGAATGCAATTCCACGACCCATACATGAGAAAGTTGTATTTTCTTTTTAAATAAATAGAAAAAAGGGCCTTTAATATGAATATCAGTACACACACATACACAAATATATATAAGTATAGATACACCAGAGTCGAGGGTCAAACAAATTGGATGTAATATCAAGTAAAGTCCTTCTTTATTAAGGTAAGTTGTGGTAAGTTGTGGTAAGTTAAATTCCAGTAGTATGAAAATTGACAAAATGATTATAAAAACGCAGACATGTACACACGACTGAGAGAAAGTTCAGGATTGCAGAATCAAATGGACACGTACCAACATAAATTGCTCTAATAGCCGATATGCAAATATTGCTTGATTCTAAGCAAGGATTTCCTTAATAAATTATGTACTTACTATCAGTCAAGCAAAACTCAAAGAATGGACTGAGCGCATGAAACATTCCAGCTTTTTTATAAACCAAGTTTTTGTTCTTTTCAATTGATTTGGCCATAACTCAACTGATTACAAAGTTAATCAATGACTACTAAATTCAATAAGCGTGTAGTTTATTACTACTGTATTTAAAAGAATATTTGTGTATAAAATGGTATATATTTATGTATAAAATATAATGGTATATATTTATTGCTGGAGTTACGATGAATAAATAGAGTGAGCGAAGGTTTTAGAGGGTTGGATTGTGTAAACGTGAATTGACAGGAAACGAAACATCAATTGATCTCTAGTCAGTCACTTTCTGCCAGATCAAAGTTCGAAGCTTTTATATAACATTTGTGAATATCCATACGTCAAAGTACCACACCATTCTGGGATGTGGCTTACGTAACAGAATATGACCATGCCGTTTATGGCATACCACCTATGCAACTCCTTGTCCCTACGCCTCATACTAGTTGCATATTGTTTATTCAACCGTTGTTTTTGTTGTGGCCATCGAACATAATTCTTCCACACACACACACACAATATATATATATATATATATATATATATACATACACATATATATATATTTTACTCACGTTCACCCCTAACAAGGCATATCGTCACTTGAACGTAAGAGGCGACTATTTAGGACCATGCATAGGAAAGATAAGCAAGATGTTGGTTTACATTGCATTTAAACGTCTGCATATAAATACAGTCAGAGAAGCAGATAGCAGGAAGGGAATTCCAAAGTCTAGCTGTTCGAAGAAGAAACTATTAGAGTAGAAAGCTTTCTGGCTTTTAGGGACCTCAACAGTCAAGGGGCGAGATTTCGTTGCTAAGTGTGTTCGTCTGGGATATGTATGTTGAGGGAGCACAAGTGCAACAAGTTCATCAGAGCACATTCCATTTAAATAGTTGTAAAACAGGCACAGAGACGCAACATTGTAGCGATGAGACAGGAGTTATTGCTTAGTTGACAAAGTGGGGCCAATTAGATTGAAAACTCTTTTTTTTGGACCCTATCCAAAGTCCTGAACAGAGACTAGTGGTAGATGCACCAGCCAAGATGTAGCAACAATACTCCATGCATGGGTGAATAGTGGCCTTTTAGAGGTACAGGATACTCTCAAGTGTGAATAGTCTTCTAGCTCAACAGAGAGAAACCTACTTTGCAGCAGCCTTTGCAATGTCCTCAATGCATTTATTCCAGTTCATATTGCCTGAAGAATTTGAATGAAGAATTTGAAGGAAAAATTCTCAGGTAGGGTTTTATCTGCCATGGATATCGGTGGTTGGAGAGTTGTCTTGTAATTTTAAAGGAGAGCAGCTTAGTCTTATTAGCATTAAATATTACCATCCATTTGCGGCCCCATTCCACTACGGTCTGGAGGTCATATATATATATATATATATATTGATTGGAAAAAATTACTGATTGCACAATGAGTACAGTCTGTGCCTACCTATAAAAATAGGCTATGTAATTATTGCCACACAAAAGCATGAAACCCAAAGATAGACTGTGTTAAATTAGTCATTAATGTAATTGCATCTATTGCTCTGCAAAAATGAAATTGGTTTCATTCTTAATAATTACCACAAGAAAAAAAATATTGCAAAGTGTGAAAATATTGAATGATAACAAAACATCAAATATTGAAGAAGGGGAAAAAGTCTGCTAGAGTTTCCTCACCTTCTTATAGAAAAGATGGTTTCACCAGTTGTTGCAATGCAACTTGCTTAAAATTTGTTCATGATCCAGTGTTTGAACAGCGTGTAGTTTATTTTGCTGTACTTAAAAGTAGTGGGACAGGGTATTATCAATATTCCATAAGAATCTTTAACTTAGTGATGCAAGCACCAAAATTGGCACAAATGATGTTCAGAACATACCTTTTAAGAAAAGAACGTTAGCCATCAAAGAATTCAAGATGGCTGCCAGTTTTCAAGATGGCTGCACATGCTAACCTGACAAATTTCAATTTTGCTACTGGTATCACCAAGTGAAAGATTGTTTCAGCAATCTGCCCCACTAAAGAAAGATAAATATTTGTGCATAAAAATATAATGATATATCTTTATTGTTTGAGTTGCAACTAATGGGTTAAGTGAGTAAAAGTCTTAGAGGTGTGGAGCATAAAAATTAAAAAAGTAAATAAAACAAGTGACGAGAGATTAAACCTCTAATGATCTCTAGCCAGTCGCTTTCTGACAGACCAAGTATTTTGAATAACAGTGATCAAATTACCACGTCTTTTCTAGCAAATCGCTTATGCAATCCAATGTGGCCACGCCCTTTCTGACAGTATATTAGACATACCTTTGGCTTATGAAAGCAGGTGTCATTTTGGCATACGTGAAGTGAATCATAATTTTAATTGGATCATCGTTGCCATAAATTTAACTACTTAAAAAGCAACGTCTTAATAAATACGTTGCTGGAAACGATGTACATATGTTTAGACTAAAAGACAATACAGAAATGGGCACAGAGAGATACAAAATAATTTTGTGTAAACTTAACTATAACAGGTATACGTGCGATAGTGTTATGTCTCAGTCGTAAAAAAAAATCGGTGTTGATTGGCCGATTGGTTTGCTACTATAATGGTCAGATGTTGATATTGCATTGAGCTTGAAGGGCAGTTCAGGGAACTGAAAGAAGAATTGTCCTAAAAAGGACAGGGTTTGTCCTGAAGAGAACAGATTGATCATAAGACTCTGGTCAGGAAATAGGCATCATTAGCGCTGGTCAAAGGTGATAATCAAAATGCAACTACATTATTGAATGCTGCATTTATCAAGTCAACAATTGACAATTGGACAAGTTGCCTATGTCAACGGCTGTACTAGTGTATTTATATCTGCTTTTTGTACTAGGAATTCACCACTTATCAAGCTATAAAAAGCACTGGAAGATAAGGGTTAATGCATTTCAAATGTCTGCTGGGACAACACAGTCGTACTTTGTATTGATGGAGATTAGGCAAAATTTGATTATTTAAGCGGACAGCTCAACAAGAAATTGTTAACATTGTACTTGAAAACGACCATGTTATAGTCAGCCGGGAAGCAGCTCTGCGGTATGTGTTCCACTGACAGATAGATTTAGGGAGAAACATTGCTCATGGAATTTTCGTTTAGTTTTGGGAACACATAGAGAGAGAAAGTGAGTATATTGTTGACATTACTTGTAGCTAAAGGCAACATTATAGAAAATATATAACATAAATACTATCGTTTAATTAAGTTCGATGTTTGAATCAAAATTTGTAAATAATAAACATGCTATTGATATTTTTCTTGTAGAGACAAGGTAAAATCTTCTGCACTTATTTATCTGAATAGATAAAAACATGAACATTTTGGTAATAAATTTTTTAAGCTGTACAGGAATGAAAATAAAGAAATCAATTTGTCCGAGTGATGCTGCACATAGATCTTTTAAAAGTAAAGTCTGCTTCCATCATAGCTATGTACAATAACTTCGTTCGAAGTCTTTTATCCATCATCCTTAAAGATGAAGGACGTAGGTTTCCTGAGGAAACAATATAAATAGAACACATATTACTCATTCACACATGCATGGAGATATTACAACGATTACAATGGTTGTCCCTAACATGCGAGTATCGTTCCAAAAGTAAGGCCTCCTATTTTTTTTATTCAGAAACTAAAACGTTAAAGAGCTACGAACACGTGAATGGTACCATTAAAATGAGAGACATTTTATGCTCCAGAATTTATTTTGCAACATAGTCAGCATTATTTTCAATGCACTTTTGCCAAACCTCTGTTGATGGTAAAAGTCCTGAATGCACTTTGTCACTCACATTTCTGTAATCATTCATAAATCAATGAACCTATCTCCTAACTGTGCTGATATCAAGTGCATCGACTTCGTACACGTTCAACGGGTGCTGGTGAATGTTGATCGGTTCAATTTTTCTGCATGAAAGAATCCAATGACGCATCTCTGACAAAGGTTAGTTTCTAAGAATCTCACTCTGTCAATATCTGCAACAAAAAGATGAAAAATGCATATATGCATAACTTCAGTCATCATAACAATGCAAGTTGCAATCCCTACTGATCAATTCGGCGGAATAAAAATAGAAGGCATTATTTTTGGAACGACCCTGTACATTAATGGTCATATTGATGCTTATCTAGTTATCCACGATATGATAGTTATTCACACACACATGTACATTATATATATATATATATATATATATATATATATATATATATATATATATATATATATATATATATATATATATATATATATATATATATATATATATATATGTGTGTATGGCATAATAACGTTGACACACCGGTTCCCATCAGATCACCGAAGTTAAGCAATGTTGAGCCTGGCTAGTACCAGATGGGTGACCATTTGGGAATTCTGTGCGCTGTATGTGCTTTCTGCTTATCTTTGAATTGTTTCCAGTCGTCCTGAACCTCAACATGCCACTGGTATTCAACAATGTTGACGAAGGAGAGATGTGGTTGGAGATTGCGCGACTCTTGCCACAAAAATTTCATGCACAGGCATCCTTACAGTGGGTATCCATAGTCTGTCAAGACTGAAGGAAGCCTATATATCATTCAACCACGGTAGTGGTTGAATATATGCTTAAGTCCGAAATTGAATGAATCGAGGCACATTCAAACCCCCACCACTAATTCCGTTCACAACCAAATTTCAAACAGTTATATAGTTGGATAGAACACCTCATTAGCTACATTTTGAAAAAAAAATTCGAAAATTGGTTCAGTAGAAAAAAAGTTATAACAAAATATGTGCGTTCACAAACAGGAGAGTAAGTACATAAGTGACTAACGCTTTTTTTTTTATTTTGCATAACTTTTTTTTGTATATAAATATTTTTTACTGCAATTTTGCCAATATGACATGTTCTGTGCCTCACCATATACTCAATCCATCCTATTTTTTACTTTACTAGAATATCTTGTTCTTTACTTTTCCAGGTTGAATTTCTTGTCCTTTACTTTTCCAGGGTTAATAAAATCTTAAGAATATTACTTTTCATGCGCGCATTTTTCCATATAATCCATGATTTTTCCAGGCATTGCTATTGTATTAATATATAAATTTATAATATTTATTAATGATTGTAAAAAAAAATTAGCTCTCAAACACACATTTATGCAATATTTATCATTCAATCACAGTAGTTCCGAGCCAGGGTCTCTACCGAGACTGCGGTTTATGAATTCGTGATCTGTATAGAGCGTAAACTAACAAAAAAGAAGATGCCACTCGGTGCCTTTTTAGATATTGTTGGAGCTTTTGACAACATACCCTTCAGTAGTATGTTCAAGTTGCTACGAGAACTCAATGTGCCACCAGTACTCATCCGATGGATTGAGTATATGGTGAGGCACAGAACAGTTCAAGTAGAACTACTGAGGGCAACTGTTAAAAGGGAAGTAGTTAAATGAACCCCCCAAAGTGGGATTTTATCACCTTTACTATGGAACTGTATGCTGAATCCTCTTTTAAAGTTCGGTTTGTTAAATATAAAAAAACGATACACGGGATTGAACCTAAAATCTTTCCACCAACCCCCGGTACTCTAACCGTTACGCTAACATGCATTTTTCCATATAATATATATATATATATATATGACAAAAATCTATATTCCAAATTCCAGGATGTTGTCCATCTTACCGTTTATTTCTTTCAGCATGTTTATTTCTTGACAGCACCTGTATGCCAATTTTGAATGTTAATAATTATATCAATGGTTCTGTGCTACTAAACAGATACTGTAAACAATTGAACATTTTAATATGCTGAAAAAATAAATGTTAAATGGACAACATCTTAGAATTTGGAATACTGACGTTTTGTCATTTATTTGTATATGTTCTGTAGTTATATCGAATTTTATAAATTAAATGATTGGTATAAATAAAGGGTGAAATATAACTGAATAAGCATATTTTCACCCCATCCCCCATATAATATACATATATATATATATATATATATATATATATATATATATATATATATATATATATTATAGCTAGTATGGATATAATACAGGTCACATTTTAAGGCAAACAGTGTGCCAGGATACTTTGGCGAACGTGTATCTTTCAAATTTGCCAGTTTATATAGTGAGCTTTTCATGAGCATTCTAACATGTTGAGAAGATAGGCACTATATATTTGGATTTGCAGTTATGAAGGCGTTTTCGATTTCGTTCATTTGACATGACTTTGCCTAGGTGAGTACTTCTATTCTTCATAAAAATTATGGTGGGCTGACACTACTTAAACATACAATAATGCGCAAATATAATTCATATAAGGAATGCTCATGGTCATACGTGCGTTATTGCCTTCCAAACCCTTTTTAAAAGATAGGCTCTTCTGGTCAACAAAAATGGTGATTTGTGATTAATCTAATGTCGCTAAGGTACGCAATTCCAACTCAGATTATATCATCCCATCAACTAGAAGAGTACAATAAAGTGATATTCAAAAAGTTAAATTCATTTTATTGAGTTAGAGAATATTTAACTAATGATTATCTTTACGGTAAAAATGTAGAAATTATTTAATTCTTTGAAAAATAATTAAATCGCTAAAATCCTAAAGATGTAAAGAGGCATGTTTGCTTTATATGTTTATAAACTATTCTGCTGACAATAGCAATCATTTTTTTTTCAGAAGAAAAAAGGAACTTTTTTTATAATATTGATCCTGGCAGACATTTATTATGTAAAAAATGATATTATAAATATTAACAGTAAATTATATAGATTTATGTAAAAAGCATTGAGGAATTTGTGTGGGGATTCTGCTAATATTATTATTGTTTGTTATTCACCCTCTAGAAGGTTTTACACAATCATCAGCGATCACTTACTGGCAATAACTAGTGGCATTCCCTGAAGTCTGAGTGACAATAAGTCTCCTCAGATTTCCAGTGCTCTCAACCTTTCTGAACAGCCAGCGCAGTTGACTTCATGTTATTGCAACAGCCGCCCACCATTGATTCCTTGCTGGTAAGAGCTATTAAAAATTATTTAAAAAGCATAGATGAAGCATATCATACAGCCTAGGCAATCAAACGTTGAATTAAGTTCAATTATTTGTGAGATAATCCTGCCATGTTGGACAAATAATAATTCAAGGAAAAAAGACTGGAAGTAATAACGTAACATTTGAAAAAAATCCAAACCAGAGGTAATATTCAAAATATCTGGTTTGGATTTTTTCAAATGTTATGAATTAGTTTTTTGCTTCTGGTGTTTTTTCCTTGGATTATTATTTATTTGACCTGGCAGAAATATCCCACAAATAATTGAACTAAATTCAATGTTTGATCGCCTTGGCCATAGGATATCCTTCATCTATGCTATTTAAATAATTTTTCATAGTATTTTCAATATATACGCTAATAAACAAAATTTATGTCCATTTATAATTAATCACTTTCCTAACTACAATTCCCTCTTATGATCCATTATTGAAAATTCATGTATTAAGGAAATACATATGATTCTTTTCCATATATCCCGTGTTTCAAACAATAAATTCTTCACTTGAATATATTCATATATATTTTGAATCCACAAAATTTAACTATAATTCTTGCATGAATATATGTGTGTGTGTGTGTGTTTGTGTGTGTAAAAATAAAAATATTGTAAAAGCCATTTCATTAATAGGCAAAATCTCATTGGCATGGGGTGAGTAAAAGTCCAACCATAAACAAAAAGTGTAAGTAACGCCTTCCTAACCTTTTCTAGATGGTAGATCGCCCACTGTTTTCCAGCTTTACTATCCTCGGCCTCCAAAAACAAGCAGGTCAATATCTAAATGGGGTAGAATTCTAGAAGGGAACAAAGTAAAACAGGGTGTGGGAGTTGGGAGGCGTATATAATGTTGCTCCAAGATGATATCAATTAGTGGGGTGGTCAGAGACAGGGGTGTAGCATCTTGGAGGTTTCTTATCGGGGGGGGGGCATTCACTCGGCTAACTAGGAATCTAAACTAGGCACAGGGTTTATTTTAAGGTGTCTGGGGTCTGACAAAACCTGGTACCATGCGCACCATGCTCAGGCAGAGAATACAAACTCTAATTTGGCACCTCTGTACACACAAGCTCAACAAGCTCGCTATTCTGATCCATCTTCTGTCACAGGCCAAGGGATGTAATCTTTGTCTATTACATCTGATCTTCACCTTCAGTTGAAGCGATAGGTATATGATATACAACAATTTAGGGAGATGAGGAAGAGAGAAAGACAGGGAAAGCGACTTGCTAATATATATATATATATATATATATATATATATATATATATATATATATATATATATATATACTAGCAAAAGTACCCGTCGTTGACTGGGTTCAAAAACAGCCTACAGAAAATGGACTCTGATTTATGAAAGTATGATAGGTTATGAAAAGGAAGGGTTGTAAATAGATAACTTCGAATTTGGGGGTATCAAAACCAAAGCAAAATATGATGAAAGTAAAAATAAAATAGATAAACCCCATAATTTATTATACCATACCTGTTCACACTGAAACACTTATCACAATATTCTGTGGATCTATATTAAAAAAAACCTTGTTAAACTTTGTGACATATTTCCATTCTATGGAGGCCAGGCACGAACGAACACCCCCATAATTTTATTATACAATATTCCTTTAAACTGAAACATAATTATCAAAGTATACTTACGCAGATAGATATAAAAATTCTTTATTAAAGTTTGTGCCTATTTCCATTTTATGGAGGCCAGGCGCGAATGCAGACACTGCAATTTTATTATACCATCCCTATTTAAGTTAAAACATACTTATAAAAGTATTATTATGTACATCTATATCAAAAACACTTGTAAACGTTTCTTTTTAATTTTTAAATTTTTTATTTCCATACTTTGTGGACCAGGCGCGAATGCAGACCCAATAATTTTAATGAATCATCATTATGCCAGATCAAACATACCCATTCCTGTGTCACGATACATCTTCCACCATTATATGTGATCAGTTTTCTATAATAGTCAACCATATAAGAGTCTATTCGTGACCAGACACACACAGACGTTCAGCTTTATATTATAAAAGATATATATATATATATATATATATATATATATATATATATATATATATACACACGGCTGATCAAAAATTGAAGACCACTTACAAATCTTTAAAAAAAAAAAAACAAAGAAAACTTCTTTTAGGATAGATTTCAAACTTTTCCGACTTAAGGTTACCAATACTACAATCTAAAAGGTTATGGAAACAAAAAGCTACGTTCCAAAGATTTATTTTTAAAATTTACATTTTTAGTAAATTGGGCTTTTTACACATGATCAAAATTATAAGACCAGAGGCAAAAATTCTATTAAATTGTACAAAAAGTGTATGAAAACATTCAGCAATCAAACTTAATAAGTTCTACCTCCACTGCTTTTGATGACTTCCAAATTTTTTTTAGGGCATGCTAAAAATAAGGGCTTCAATTAAAGTGCAGGGGATCCTGTTTCAGTTTCTGAAGATTGCTTCACGAAGTTCATTTCTGTTGAATATTGTTTGCCATTTCGATAAACGTCTCTTGTCATCCATTCCCAAACATTTTCAATTGGTTTCAAGTCCAGTGAGCATGCAGGATGTTTTGTAGAAAGCTCAAGGTCCATCTTGCAATGTGGATTGCAGCATTATCCTGTTGGAATAACCATCCATCCCTACACAAACGATGACCCTCCATCAACCAGCTGCTGTCTGACGACCCTGCACCACCTGGAGCTCCATCGTCCCTTTATAAGAAGGAACCCCATACAATTATGGACCCTGCACCACTATGACACGTGGAAAAAAATTCAAGGGGTATGTTTTTGTCATGCCAATATCGCTGGGAGCCATCAGGACCATCTAAATCGAATTTTTTCTCAGCAGAAAACAGGACTTTCTTCCACTTTTCCATGTCCCAGGTTTGGTATTCACAATCAAATCTTAAGCGGTCCACTTTGTGACGTGGAAGCAATTGAGGATGCATTTTTGTTGTAAGTGTCGTCTGATGGTTATTTGACTGCAATCAGCATCTGTAACCACCTTAATTTCACTAGAAGAAAGTCCTCTGTCATACATAACAACCCGTCTGATTCTCCTACTCAATGCAGGAGAAATTTTGGAGGACCTACCAAAGGATTTTGCTTTTCCATACTTCTCAGTGTTCTTAAGAAAATTGCAAATAACAGTTTTACTGCGATTTACCTTAGCTGCTATCGCTCGATGTGACAAACCTTGCTTATGGAATCTTAGAAATCGGGAACGCTCAACTTCGGTTAGTTTTCTTGCTTTAGGCATGGTAACACCTTTACCCAGTGACTGATAATCTCTAACTGAACTAAAAACATTAGAATTACTATAAATCGAATAATTAATTTTAATCATGTGTAAAAAGCCTAATTTAATAAAAATGCACATTTTTAAATAAAATTTTGGAATGTACCTTTTTGTTTCCATAACCTTTCAGATTGTATTAGTAACCTTAAGTCGGAAGAGTTTAAATTCTATGCTTAAATAAAAGGATTCTTTTTAAAGACTTTTAGTGGTCTTAAATTTTTGATCAGCAGTGTGTGTATATATATATATATATATATATATATATATATATATATATATAAATATATATATATATATAGATAGATAGATAGATAGATAGATAGATATAGATATATATATGAACACAACGTGTTTAAAATTATTATGAAGATAGATATTGTTTTGTTAATTAGGCTCAATTTAACTTAGATTCAATTGATAAATTTCCTCTTTTTGTAATTAAATTTCTAAGAATAATTTAAAATTCACCTCCAGCGAACGACAACGCCCTTCTAGTTGTTTTTTTTTTAATTATTTTATAAAATAAGATCCTTTGTTGACATTTTTCTTCACAAATGGACTTCAGTCTTTTCAAAAACTGACAAGTCAGAAACACTTTCCTTGATGCAGAGGGGCGTTGGTTCTGGATCAACTGAAGATTCCAAACAGCCAATTGAAAAGGAGGATATTCTTGAAGAACAAAACACTTTCTCCAAATTTTAATTGAACAATGAAAATCAATAAATAAAAGCCCTGAAGTAATTTTTTATAGACATGATCAATTTAGTAATGTTTATTTTTATCCAGAAAAAATATTTTTATCCAAATTAAAAAAAAAAAGAAAAAAGACAATCCTCCATATTGCAATACACAATTGCTTTGTGATCTATTTTGTCTTTAACTTTCTTTTGATTTTCTGACAGTAACAGCCAACAACCAAAATAAACAAATTTGAAAGTATTGTCATTCATTATTACTATATTACCAGCAAAACAAATTTACTGTTATTTAAATTAATAATACAACATATTTTGAAATACTGGACAGATAGATAGGAAAGATCCCTAAACAACTATTTGAATGTTTAATTTACATAACTAATTTTTTAAACAATTCATAATAAATTAAGATTTATGTAATTGATTTGTAATTTCATTGTCATATTTTCCACTATGTATATACATATGCAATAGTTTGTCAATATTAACATTGATTAAAGTTAAATAAGAAATAATATGTTCATTGATGTATGTTGGAGACAATCATCATAATTTGTTGTAATACATGCATGAATGAATGATAATATCTATCCTATTTGTAATGTTTCTTTAGGAAGCCTGTCTCAATCATCTTTGGCGATGATGAATATATATATATATATATATATATATATATATATATATATATATATATATATAAAAGTGAACGTGTCTGTGTGTGTGTGTGTGTGTGTGTACATTTCCCTACACAATATCTCTGTCAATTTTTAAGGGATCAAAGTTCAACGATTTGACCTTTGAGAACGCTACCAAACTCCTCCGATAATTTTGGGTCTGCACACTTAAAATTTAAGATATAGGTTCCTTGGACATGGATATGGATCTAACTTAATAACTTGATTTGAGCCCAAAACAATAAATTTTAAGGGGTCATAATAGAGGTCAAATTTTTTAAAAAATTGACCTCTGCGGTCTCTTCCAAATTACTCAGACAATTTTACATAAAGGTTATTCAGAGATAGGGCAAGCTTTTTCATCAGTTTGGGTCGAAAATTTATAGTTACCAGTATATAAATGTATGTATGTATGTCTGTTTGCATGTCTGCCTTAAACTTTTAATAGAGGTGACGGATTTTACCAAGATCAGCATCGTTTTTAAGTTCGACCTTTCATACGACAAATATCGAAAAATTGGCTAAAAACATTAATATCTTCCCCTTCAACTAGGCACTTTTCTACAGGGGGGGTCACTTTTTTCGCCGATATTTTTTAAAGTTATCCTCTCCTTTAGATTGTCTAGCCTTAATTTTAAAAAAATGTCGCTTCCGGTTTGGCGGTGATCGTAACAGCATAAACATTAGGTTTTACCCCGTTCTTTTCCTCCTTTGCGGTACGGGTTCGAGCCTGCCTTCCTACTACTTTTTTTTTTTTTTTTTTTTTTGCTCAATATACACATCCAAACACCCAGGCAACACCGGGCTGAAATGCTAGTATATATATATATATATATATATATATATATATATATATATATATATATATATATATATATATAGCATATAATCATTTTTCAGAGAGGAAGATACGAAGGCCTTTCTGCTCAGCATGGTATATTTTATTTCCTCAGTCATCTCTATCATTTCTTGAAGAAGTCCCCTCAAAATGGGGAGGAAATGTTGAAAATAACTATAATTTGTTGTAATACATCCACGAATGAATAACATGTCTTCTATTTGTTATTTTTCTTTGCCGATGATGAATATATGATGAAGAAACTAGACTTGCTTTATGTCCTAATTCTGTAGAAGTTATCATGCATAGCTAATTATAACAGTACAAGTCAAAGCAAAAATATTAGTTACTTTATACAAAATATAGAATAATCATTATTGCGGAACGAAATAAATCTGATAAATATCAATAGTAGAACATAAGAGATATAAAGAATGGCAAACCCCTTTTTGCCCATGTTCCACACCAAAAGCGTTCCTTTAGTTACACGAAGGCAAAACAGTTAAATTTGCTCATGATAAACCCCTACGAAGACTCCCTGAATCGACGCTAATTATCAATTCCAATATCATCAAACAGACAGTTTTTACAATTTATCCCCATATCATAAGCAAATTGGTTATCAAAGAGCATAACATGGATTTGAAACTTAACTAGTTTTGTTCCCACACTTTTCCGAGCACTTTCTCTCCTTGCACATAATAAAAAAATTAAATTAAATTAAATTAAAAAAAAATGAATATATATATATATATATATATATATAAATTTTTTAGGGGGAAGATGCGACAGTCTTTCTGCTCATCATGGTATATTTTACGTCCTCAGTCATCTATCATTTCCTGATGAAGTCCTCCGAAAATGGGGAAGAAATGTTGAAAATTTCCTAAAAGGCTACAGATTGTTCTTCCTTTTTTTTTTTTTTTTTACAAAGGCATCACCACATTATCAAGGCCCAGAGGCCACTCAAGGATAAGGGTTAAAGAGTGTACAGTAGAAATTGGTCAATATAGTAATCATTAGTAATGAAAATTTGGTAAATTTAATAACTTATATGGAACGGCTCATCAAGAACTTATTTACTTTAGACTTGAACACAACCATATTGTAGTCAGCCGGAAAGCAGGAAAACGGAAGACAATTCCACAGGCGTGCAGTTCTAAGAAAGAAGCTTTGTTCATGGAATCTACGTTTAGGTTTAGCCACAGATAAAGAGTGGGGGAAATTATTGATAGTGTTTACAGCTAGACGAGTGTTTCTTGTGAAAGTTTGGCGAGGGGGGACCAAAGATTGAAGCTCAGTTGAACACTTTCCATGAAAATAACGATACATCAGAGACAAACTCGCAACATCTCTTCTGTGAGATAGAGGTTGCAAGGAGGAGAAAAGGACATCTCCTACGAGGCTACGAAGTCTATTTTGAACTCTATCAAGGCAGGACAAGTCCTTTCTAGCAGCTCCTGCCCAGATGTGGCAACAGTATTCCATCCTTGGACGTACCTGGCTCTTATATAGGTAGAGAATAGCATCAGCAGTGAGATATCTACTGGATCGATAGAAAGATCCCACCATTTTTCCAGCGGCCTTGGCAACAGATTTGATATACGTGTTCCATTTAAGATCAGGAGTAATGGTCAAGCCCAGAAGCTTGTCAAAACTTGAGGCCTCCTGAAGACGAGAGCCATTCATTTCAATTGATGACAAATGTGGATTAGAATGTTGATGATGTAAAGAGAGAAGCTTGGTTTTAGATGCATTAAAAGTAACCAGCCACTCCTTTCCCCATTGTACTACGTGCTCAAGATCAGAGGAGAGAGAATTGGAGAGAACTTGGTCGTTTACTGTCTTAGATGTGGTACCATAAATGGTAGTGTCGTCAGCATAAATGTCTACAAATGATGTAAGGATATGATTTGGAAGATCATTAATGTAGATCAGGAAAAGAGTTGGGCCCAGGATGGATCCCTGAGGGACACCGGCATTAATACTGTGAGCTTCTGATTTTTGCCCCTCAACTACTACTCTTATGAACCTATCAGAAAGAAATGATTTAATAATTGAGAAGACTTTTCCAGCTATACCATAGCTAGCGATCTTATGAAGTAAACCTTTATGCCATACCCTATCAAAGGCTTTAGATATGTCAAGAGCAATTGCTCTAGAAAGATTGCCACCGTCGAGAGATTTGCTAATCCTATGCGATATAACTGTAATGACATCTGCTGTAGATCTAGCAGAACGGAAACCATATTGAGTGTCACTAAGAAGGTTATTTTTGTTGAGATGTTTGATTACTTCTGTATTTAACACAGATTCTAGCAACTTACTCATGACGCACAGGAGACTTATTGGCCTGTACTGAGAGGGGGATGAGCGATCACCTGAATTCTTAAATACAGGGCATACTGATGAGGTTTTCCAGGGAGATGGGAAACTATTCTCCTTAAGACAACGTTTAAACAGTTTTGTAAGTATGGGCGCTAATTCAGGTTGAAGTTTTTTGAGTACTATAATTGGAATCCCATCAGGGCCAGTTGCTTTACTCGAATCAAGGTTTTTGATTAGCTTCGCAACATCACGTACAGATATACGTATATCACATAGCGTGTTTTCTGATACAGGAGGAAATATTGGGGGTTGGCGGTCTTGGTCGCAAAGGGTAGAATTTGCTGCAAAGTTCTTGACAAAGAGTTTGGCTTTGTCTGATGCTGACGAGATTACCTCAGGTCCATTGATAATAGTTGGGATGGAGCACACGCTTCTGTTCAGGATTCTGTTTGCTATTTGCCAAAACTGGTGGGAACCAAGCCGCTGCTCAGCTACTTTGGACTTAACAGATTGAGCATACAACTCTCTTGCGTTCCTTATTACTTTCTTACAATGGTTGCTGGCAGTCCTGAAAACGGCTTTAGTTTCCATACATCTATTACGTTTGAAGCAGTGGAAAAAGTGATTTTACCATATCAATATATCTATTGATATATGTTAGGGACAACCGTTGTAATCATTTGCAATATATCCATGTATATATGATTGAATCAATGGACGACAATGTACTATATATATTGTTCCTTAGTAAGCCTGCTTTTATCATCTTTAGGAATGATGAATAAAAAAAGAAGAAATTACACCTAGCAATGCATACAAACTACACATCTCCCGTGTAATCTCTAAATATCTCGAAACCTGCTCATGATTGCTGCTTCTGGTTGTTATCATTATATTATGCAATTAGATATAACATCCAAGAACTTTGCAAAAAAAAAGGAAATAATCTATAAATATGTCAGCAGAACCAACACCAACATGTAGCTGTCCTAAAAGTACTCAAGTTTCCTCAACAATTCAAATAACCTTTCCAACTGGAATAAAGGTTACTGATGAAAATATCCCCAAATTTAAAGATTGCGTTTTCAAATACTATGAAGGAACTAGTTTTAACGTTTGTGAACATCAACCTCTAACAACGATGATAGGGGAAACCTTGCAATTATACACAGACAGAGATGCAAAATCCATAGCAGTTCACAAATCATCTGTAGTCTTTTTATTCTGGCAAAAAATGTATTGGCAGAGCTTCAAATTCAATTGTCCAAATTACACCAGAATGTTGGTAACTGCAAAATCAGTTCATTCCAAACCATAAAACAAAAATTCATTAAGACAAACCCATCATGCTTCAACATATTTTCATCTTGTAGAACAAATTCCCCAAAAGAAAAAAAAAATGCTTAAGCCGTAAAATACAAATACTACAACCCTATAGTGTTTCCACATTTCACACGGAGAAAGCTCGATTGACTCAATCCTCAGAGCCAATAATTTTTTTCAAAAGTATGGATTTATATTGCTGACATCCTTTACTTACGATAATGCTACGAACAAGAATCTGTAGATCTTGAAGACATTCTATGAAAACTGAACCCAGATCTTCTAGAGCCAATGTAAGTATGTGAAATGTTGCCTGAGCTGTAATGCTCTACATGTTCCTTTTTCATTATCTCCAAATAAGTTGGTACTTTACAAAGAAGAAAGAAATCTTCCCAGTGCTGGCAGTTAAGTCTCTGGACTTGCAGAGAGCACTACGGTTTTGCTTAGGACACAATGATGATGACTGACTAAAGAAGAGTATGTCCAGTCCTGACACTGCGAGTGCTTGCGCACCAGATTACAAAACAACAAAGAGCATTGAACCATGAGCTGAGTGAGCAAGAAGAAAGAAGCCACGTTTCACATTTCCTTTCCAGCTATCTAGCTCGCTCATTTCTGTCAGAGACATGGATGCAAAAGCTAGCCTGCAAGAAATAATCTTCATTGCCATGACAGCATCTGCAACAGCCTACTTGAGAACACAAGATATGGGTTCGAACCTGGAAAGCATCAAATTGAGTCCCTCCTGCGATTGCAGCGAGCTGATCCACCAGCTTATCCTAGACAGTTTTATCTTCTCCTAAACGCTCTCTAAATTTATTTTTAACATTCTTTTATGATATTTATTAATGAGTAGACTCATCCCTTAGCCTTTAATATAAAGTGTAACTAAATTTGGAGTTGCATTCTCAAGCAAACAGACGAAGGCTATCATTTACTGTTTGCACCAAATGAGCCTGGAAAAGGCAGTAATTGGTTGCAGCCATAAGGCCTCCTTCAGTCTTTGACAGACTATGAATACCCACAAAGTGGTGCCTGTGTGTGAAATTTTTGTGGTAGGATGTGCACAATCTCATACCATACCTCTCCTGATTCGACATTGTTAAGTACCAATGGCAAGTGAAGTGTAAATACAGGATGACTGGAAACAAATACCGAGATAAGCAGAGAGCACATACAGCGCCTAGAATTCCCAAATAGTCACCCATCTGGCACTAACTAGACTCAATGTTGTTTAACTTCAGTGATCTGATAAAAACCAGTGTGTCAACGCGATTATACAGTATATGTTGCGGCTATACCAACGTTATAAAGCACTCAAAGAACTTCAAAGACTTTTATAGACAACTTTTTTTTTAAATTAACTGGCAAGATCGTCAAATTAACATCAGTGTCTTGGAAGAATCTGGTTGCCTTGTATAGACTTTAATTGTTAAAAATCATATGAGACAGCCTGATCACATTGTAAGTATGAGTGACTAGTCCTATCTTAAGAACGTATTTTATTCTGAACTAAATGTGGGAGCGAGGAGTGTTGGAAGACAGAAAAGGCGCTATAGGGATTATTTGAAGTAGGATACAAAAATGTGTGAAATTGATTACACAACACAGGTGTAAAGCAGTTTATTGCTGCTCATTTGAACTATGTGTTTCAGTGTGCTCTGAACCAGATGCTAAACCTTTGAACCATACACTAATAAATATATAATTTTAAATTTGGAAAACCACTATTTAAATGTGAAAAGCAGGAGAAAAAATATCATATTGATTGTGATTAAGGCTAGTCAGTCAAACATGAAATAAATGAAAAAGTAAATCACGAAGAAAGTTCACGTTATTCATCCCTTTTTATAGGGATTCATTTCTTAGGCTACATGGAAGAAGGCATTTCAATGTCTATGAAACAACAACAGTCCTTACTGGTTCACTTAGTGACATTTCAGAGGTTGGTTCATTCGGTGTACTTGTCATGTCACCATTTTGATCAGCAAATAAGTTTAGTGTTGCACCACTATCAGCATCATGGTTTACCTGTAATGGAATAATGCTAGAAGGAAGAGTTGAACCAAGATAAAAGACAGAGCAGCGATGAAGGATTTATTGATTGAGATTGGCGGTAACTAAAGGGGAGACGGAAAAATCAGGTATAGCCAACCATGTCTGGATGGAGAGGGGGGACCATCGCCCCCTATGGGATGAAGTAAAAATAATAAACAGAGAGACCCACTGGAAAGTGAGAAAACTTAAAGAAACAGCTCACATGCTCGGACGTAACAACCTACTGAGCAAACCAAGCATAGAGCTGAATGCAATTTGGACACCTCTGATAGAGAGAGAAAACCTTAAATAACAACATAGGTTTAACATTAACAAAAACCACCTAAGAATTGTCCTAGTGACATATGGCCGAGTGGTCCTAGATGTTGTATCAAAGTTTAGAGTTACCCAAAGGTGCTGAGTTCAATCCTGAACGAAGGCAGTGAAAAGTAACATTCAAAACAGAGAATCAGCAACTATGTCCCAGAGCCTAGCTGGAGTCCGAATAATATCCGTAATAATAATAAAGGGTTGGGTTCGAGACTCCTAACAAACGGTTCCCCAGTTCGATACAAAACACCTGATGAAGGCCGGAGGGCAAAACGGCAGAAATGTTGTGACTCTAACAACCAAGATGAGGAAGTCAGTCCGACAATCTCAATCAATGAAAACACCTCATCTCAAAAATACAGACAATTACAAGGATTTATCGATTGCATAATGTGACGCTACCAGAATTAAATATTCAAACACGGTACTGTTGAGTTGGTTGTACTTCAACTATTTTCCCGGTGTGAGCTTATTTCATATCAGGACATGCAAAGCAAGATCCGAACCAAACGACAAGATTTGATTATTCTACTTCTTCAGCACCATGGAATTTTATAAAAGAAGTAAATACACTTATATAATAAAACTTTCTTATTAATATATAACGCATTCATTAAAAGGTATCAACGTTATTATGTAAATTATTCAAATATAACTAATTGAAAATTTAATGTTTATTACACATATTTAGTGTGATAGTTGTTCCAGTTTGTTTGAAATCTGCTTGTGCATGTTCAAGTTCAATGAGGCAACTGCAAGACAGAAAATTGTTTATTTTAAGTCGAGATTGGTACAAATTTTTAAATGCTGTGACAGATAAAAGTCTCGTATCGTGCAAATATGTTGTTGGAAATTGAATCCAAATTTTCATTGCTTTTTCCTGTAGCAACGGGTATTCATCTTTTGTAGGGGAAATATTTGATAAAGAGGACAAGAATTTAGTGTTGAGAATTCTTACCAGTGCACCGCTCGTTAATGATTCCTGCTCTAAACAACCTTGTGAACAAATATCGCTGTTTGCAATGCTTTCACAGACACCAAAGTGAGTTTTCTATGGATCATTTTATATACAACTAGCAAAGGGACCCAACGTTTTCCGGGATTTAATGAGGATCAACGAATGTGCCACACTCTCAATACTGCAATTGTCATCAAAATTAATGAAATCACCCATTTTTAAAAAAAATCATTTTACGTACTTAAGTCGGGGACTCACCGCAGTGCACCGGGAGGAAAATTCACATATGCATGTGAAGTCCTCACAGTGACTTAGTCCACAATACATTGTAATGTACACTGCATTTTATGAAATTATTTATTTTATACAATAGCATGGATTAAAGTAAAGTTAACTACCATGGTTCAATTGTGGTCTAAAAAGAAGCATTCATTTCAAACGGGCGCCAGTCTTGCCAAAGGACCTACTGTTGATTTTATATGCTGGGATCTTCTGCTTGTGCGGTGATGAAACTACAAATGCTCCCTTGATATTTGGCTGTATAAAACTTTCACTTTGGGCAAAAGATTGTTTTTATTCTTTAATGGGTGTCTTTCGATTTTCGACACTTACCTGAGGTATTCCGAGACAAGACCTATTTAAGAACGCTCGCAGACACCTAAAGTGCATTTGCATGAAATTTCAAAAAAAAGAAATGGCCTAGCTTTTTAGAGTCCATAGGGAACTATCTCTCTTTCACACACACACACACACACACACACACACACACATACACACACACTGCCTTTTCTCCATGGTGGTGCTGAAGTTGCAATCAAAATTAATTTATTAAAAATAAAAAATAAAAACATCTTAAAATAGTCAAATGAGGCGCCACCCAGTATATATGTAGAGATTTGATACAACAACCACCAGAACTGACTCGGACGTCCGAGAAAACTCCCTGTTGGTGGCTGGACAGGATATCTAAAATAAATAAATACATAAAATAAAATAAAACCAAGGCCACGAAATGAACTGCATTTTTTGATAATTATTTTTCTCGAGTTTGACAGATCAAAAGCATGTGGTCTGTATATCTGCAGTGAACGCAATTCTCTGCTGATAAGATTAGCCATTACTCAATGCCGGTATATGTAAGGGTGGGAGGAACGAAAAGCAGTACATAAACGTGATAAGCTAGTGATAGTTGTTGCGGCAACAAACGTGCAACAATATTGAGCAAAACTATTTTTTGTATTGCTCATAAACATTGCAGTTAAGTATCTCTGTTCGCAATGCCTTTACACACTAAACTGTTTCCTACTAATCGGTCTTTATAGAGAACTAGCAGAATGCCCAGCGTTGGTAGGTCGTAAAATATGCATAAATATTATATTGCAATTAATGGAGAATTCCTTTTTATTATAAACAAAAATACTGTAGATATTAAACGCAATGTTAAATTCCTTTAAAATAAGTTAAGTTAAAGAAAAAAAAAAAACGGAAAGAAACTGAGACATATGCATTGAATGATATGTACTTTGTCCTTTGTTGTCATTTGGACTTAATTTCCTTTATTGTCATTTGGACTTAATTTCCTTTATTGTCATTTGGACTTTATTTCCTTGTAGCAGAAGTAGCAATAACTAAAATGAGGGGGAAAAGAGCTTACCTCGGGTACGTCTGTTGTGTCACCAGTTGGGGGGGAAAAGAGAATTCCAAGATGGCGTCCGGGGTTTTTTATTAGCGTTTACCCCATGCAACTCTCGGAAAATCAAGTTTCTTTCTCATGTGATTATGCAAATGGATAATTCCCGGCCACTATAAAAGCAGGAGGCTAGAGACGAGTCGGCAGTGTCCTGCAAATTGTGTGTGTGGGTGCTTCTGGCGATTGGAGTGTGTCTTCTTTTACCACGGTTATCACGGACAGGAATTCCCTCTCTTCTGGAGGTGGGCGATATTGACTATTTTGAAGTTGTACTGTTGCTGACAGAACATTTATTTTTTTTTTGCCTACTACATTTTTGTTTCATTCCTTTATTGTCATTTGGATTTTCTGTTATTGTTGTTTGTTCTTTTCTGTTTCAGCTCCCATATCTGAGCAGCCTTTATGATCTTTGAAATAAACTGGTTTCCACCAATCCGGCTCTCTGTCCACATTTCCTCCGAGTATTTTTTTCTTAATAGTCCACTTATTGTATAATTCAATAACTTGAGTGTTATTTCTTCTGCACGTCACACCAATAATTTCCTGGGTAAGGTTGACACTGTTGTCCAAACTTCCAACTTCCAAACTTCTGTACACGTATCACACCTTCTCTCAACTCCCAACGAACTTCTGCTAATTCAACTTATTTCTTCGAAATCCAACTTCAAAATGAATCTCCATCTAAAAAAGCAACCCTCTTTTATCTCCAACCAGGAGCATCTCATTTGCATATCGGGTGGTCACATTGCAGGCATATAAAGAGATAAGGCAGCCATTTTTGTTTCTTTCTTCTTCATTCATTTCATTCAACGACTGACCAGTTGAATTATGCACACGTGCTAGTTAGGTAAGTCGCATGTTTCCCTACATATTGTATTTATAAAAATATTCAAGCTGCGATCGAAACCAAAACCTAAAGACAGTGAGTCAAGTATGATAACCATTACATCATGTTGACATGACTTTTACAGAGTGCTTTCAAACCAAGTCACACTAAACATCAGAAAGCTGTAATGTTTTACGACTGTGCATACGCAGTCATCAAACAATTGAAAACATAAAAATCCAGTGGTCTCCCATGTATAAATTTTTCAATTTTGACCCCTTAGCAGCTGTTTTTCCTGATCAAAACTGATTAAAAAGTTTTCCATATGTCTGACTACTCTACATACCAAATTTCAAGTCGTTTAGTATATAGATTGAGAAGTGTCCTCACACACACACACACACACATTCTCACTTTTATAGATATATAGATTTGGTGTAACAAAGCACAGAGCTGGTTCGGTAAAAATCCTAATCTGTAGTCGAAAATGAGACCATGAAAATATGTCATGAAGCCAACAGTATTTTTACCACGATTTTAGGAAATAAGATCGAAACATATAGCAACAGTGGTTTAGCAGTTGGTTGCTGAGCTAAAATCTATTGGTCGACGGTAGATAGATTCTTAGTATTAATTTTCATTGTCTAGAAAATTCATGATATTTGATTACAGTTTACAACTGCTAATTTCTCTTACTTTTCGTTGCCAGTTTTGTTTCCATGAAGCTAGTGACTATATTTCGATTCTTTTATTTTAAGCTAAAATAAAGTTTATTTATTTAAAAACTGCATGCTACATATTTCACACACACACATTATATATATATATATATATATATATATATATATATATATATATATATATATATATATATATATATATGTATAATGTCTGTGTGTGTAATCCCAAGTCCTTCGTTGGAAAACGACTTTTCTTATAAATCAATTAATCTCTTGTTATCATTGTATTAGTTTACTTTCAAGAATTTATGCTAATCCTAATATTACTTGGGGAGGTCACCAGCTGTTATCCATGAAAAACTGTTTTGTGGGTTAAAAATATATATATTATTTTATCCCATGGATCCTCAGCGGTGTAGATCGAACCACATCTTCCTTAAAAGAACAAGAACAAAAACGTTCCACATATCAAATCGAGATTATTTTTGCTTCACATATTGTTTGACTTTATATATTTATAATCCCCAAACAACTGATGATACCTGAAATGCCATTAGAACTATTGTGAATTCCTGAAGGTAAATTAACTCAGTGATTGCAGGAGATTAAATAACTTACTGGCAAAATAATTACTTGCAGGAGATTAAATAACTTACTGGCAAAATAATTACCCAATTACCCAGGAGATTAAATAACTTACTGGCAAAATAATTACCCAATGAAGAAAAAAAATTGTAATTTTTATAATTTTAAAAGGTTCAAAATCTTCCAAGATATAGTAAATTTTAGTCATCTATAAATTTAAAATTTATAACGTGAAATGGTTAAAATTCATATCAAAATTTTTTTTATTATTATATGCAAGGCGAAGAATACATTTGAAATATTATACCTCCTTATCCTGTAGGATTTCAATGTCTACCATCTCTTCAGACGAGAAAATATGACTTTTGCAGAGTGTTTTAAGAGATGGTAGACATCGAAATCCTATAGGATAAGGAGATATAATACTTCAAATGTATTCTTTGTCTTACATGTAATAATAAAAAAATTTTGATTTAACATTTAACCATTTCCCGTCATAAATTTTAAATTTATTGAATTACATAAAAAAAATTGATTTATTTGCTCTATCTTGTATGTTGAGAAATTTTTATTTAGATGGGATTGTCCTTATAGAATATTACTGCCAATAATATTTTGTAAGACCTATAATAACAGGTTTCCATACCAGTTGATTTGTTGGATAACTTTATTCTGAAGTGTGTGTATATATATCTATAATATAAAGCTGTGTGTGTGTGTGTGTGTGTGTGTGTGTGTGTGTGTGTGTGTCTGGTCACGAATAGGCTCCTATATGGTTGACTATTTTAAAAAACTGATTACATATAATGATAGAAGATGTATCAAGACACAGGAGTGGGTATGTTTCATCTGGCAGAACGATGGTTCATTAAAATTGTGGGGTCTGTGTTCGCGCCTGGTCCATAAAGTATGGAAATAAAAATTAAAAAAAAAAAACGTTTACAAGTTTTTTTGATATAGATGTACATAATAATATTTTGATCAGTATGTTTTAACTTAAATAGGGATGGTATAATAAAATTGTGGGGTCTGCGTTCGCGCCTGGCCTCCATAGAATGGAAATAGGCACAAACTTTAATACAGACTTTTCATATCTATCTGCGTAAGTATACTTTGATAATTATGTTTCAGTTTGAAGAAATATGGTATAATAAAATTATGGGGTGTTCGTTCGCGCCTGACCTCCATAGAATAGAAATATGTCACAAAATTTAACAAGGTTTTTTAATATAGATCCACAGAATATTGTGATAAGTGTTTCAGTGTGAACAGGTATGGTATAATAAATTATGGAGTTTATTTATTTTATTTTTACTTTCATCAAATTTTGCTTTGGTTTTGATACCCCACAATTCAACCCAAATTTACAACCCTTCCTTTTCATAACCTATCATACTTTCATAAATCAGAGTCCATTTTCTGTAGGCTGTTTTTGAACCCAGTCAACGACGGGTACTTTTGCTAGTGTATATATATATATATATATATATATATATATATATATATATTTGTCTTTACATAAGAGTCATGAGTATGTTTCGGTCTACCAGTATTTACCAACTAGAGACTTCATCAGGCAACAACCCTTATTTCTGAAAACGAAATTCAAAACTATTTTTAATTCCGTCTTCGGAAATTAGGGTTGTTGCTGATGAGGTCTCTAGATGGTAAATACTGGTAGACCGAAACATGCTCATGACTGTGTAGCAACAAACTACTGCATTTGTAAAGACAAATGTAACTTGCTCTATTTCTGTATTGAGCACTCTCGTATGAACCTCGTTATATTTCACTGGTTAACCTACCTTTGGAAAATAGCAACCTCAAATTATATATATATATATATATATATATATATATATATATATATATATATATATATATATATATATATATATACATACAGAGAGAGAGAGAGAGAGAGAAAGAGAGAGAGAGGGGGGGGCGAGAGAGAGAGAGAAAGAAAGAGAACAAGCAAGGGAGTATAAACAGTCATCAGAATTTTAATTTGTCAACTTCTTACATTTTATTAACGAGCAGAAAATTTATTGCATCCGACATGTTTTCTAGAATTAAGATTATTTTAAGTATACATACGAAATATATCTACATTTGATAAAGTCCGATTTACATGTTATTTCCTAACATCATTTTTTAAGATGATCATTTTTTTTTTTTTTTTCAATGATTTAAAAATTGCTTCGTAGCATCTCATGTTCAATTCCATTGCGATAAAATATATCTGGAAACGATTTATGTAAAACAAGATTAATTCGCTTTTTCATCTGATTTTTTTTCCCATTACTCATACGCATCTTAAAGGCAAATACACACAATTTGGTGGTTCGCCTATTGCCTTCATATGTGAACGAAAACCGCTTCCAAAGTTAAGAATTCTATATAAATTAAAATGATTCCTCAATGGCTAATTTCACCTGACAACTTTTCAACAAAAATAAATGTCAGAATCATTTCAGAAAAGAAATCTTGCAATAGACCGGCACTTTATAGACAACTCATTAACTATATAGGACTTTGCCAAGGATTAAAGACCTGTGACCTAACAGAAACATTATATTTAGACATGATAGCGAGACTAGCAGAGAGGCTCGACGTTGCCCGAGATTTCATACTCACATATTTTGTCATCAAAATCAGTGAAATTACCGATTTTCCAATCATATCGATTGCCTATTATAGTTGGGAACTCAAACGCGGTGTATCGGGAGGAAGCTTCACATGCCTCCCTGCAGTGACTTGTAGTCTCCATTGCACTGTATAGAACCTACTGTTGATTTTATAAAATTATTTTATGCATAATGGTTTGAATTAAAGTTTAAAATGCAAAGGTCAAGTATCATGCTTCAATTGTGCTCGAAACATACATATCTATTTCGAAGACGCTCCCGTCATATCAAGGAATGTACTGATGATTTTATATACCGGGCGTTACTGCTTGTGCGGTGATAATGGCTTGAATTTAAGTTTTAAATGAAAAAGTCAAGAATCATGGTGCCATTGTGCATTCTTGACTTTAAACAGAACAATTATTTCGAAAGTGCCCTTGTCACATTAAAGAACCTACTGTTGATTTTATACGTCGGGCCTTTCGACTTGTGTGATAATAATACTTCTCAAATGCACTTGCGATGTTAGGCTGTGTAAGGTGTTAACTTCGGTCAAAATCGCCTGTCCCTTCTTTTATCGGATTTTTTTGATTATCAATATTTATCGAAGACACTCCGATATAAAATATATTTAAAAACACTGCCATGCACATAAAGAACTTTCGTGTGCTATTTCATAAATGTCGTTTTCGAGTTTATAGGCAAAGGACTCACACACTCACATAGATATAAAGTTCCTTTATATAATAGTAAAAATAGAAATATTTAGTTTGGTCACATGGAAAAAAATGATGAGAGTGCTTGGGCTTGTTTTTATACTTCAAGTTCTTAATATTTTCCAATATTTGTTCACGGTATTTGCCGTGATTATTTTGTAGAGGAAAATTATATTTGTTCTTTTTTGTTTTTATTTATTTATTTTTTTTTTTTTGCTTTTCAGAACATGATACAGTTTTGTAAAGGGAAAGAAAAAACAACAACATCAATGTTTTGTACATTTTAAGTCAGGAAGCCGGTGTCTTCAGACAGCCTAATCTGGTAACATCAGTGTAAAATAGTAGAAGTGGATTTTTGTGTAACCCATAGAGAAGGGAAAAGTCAAGGTGCTTATAAGCGGAAGTTTTATTCTATATATTTTTGTATATGACTTAAATTTTATAAAGATAATTAAAATAAATTATTTATAAAGATAATAAAAATAAACTACACTTCTGCATATCAAAGTGCGGGTAATGACAGTAACCAATAGGCCAAACAAAATTGCATAGCATGCGATGTTCCACCTCATTTTCTCATTCACCGAAAAGGCAAAAAGAAACCCTACACAATGAAAAATTGTTATTTAAATGTAACTTTAGAACATTGATGCAACAAAAATACAACAGGAACACAATGGACTAGTTAATATTTAGTAGAATAATCCTTCTACAATTGGACAGCCTGCAACCTTTTGGTATTCCTTGAATTAGTCAGTGCATCCCACTTCTCTTCCAAAATCTGCAGTTCGTTCTACAGAAACACTTTCCTCAAACCCACATTTGACCTTGTCTAACTACTGAAAAGGAAGTAATTAAAATAACGTCAAAAGCCTCAACTTCTAAAAGAAGATTTCTACCATGAATATTCAAAATCCCAAAACCTAAGTAAAATATGTCAAGACTTTTGACTTCAATTTATAAATAATTGGAAATTCTAAGTTATCATCATAAATAAGTCATATTTGACGATGAGTCATCCAGAGACCAAAAACAGTGACTCTTTGATTAGTCCGGGAAAATCCAAAGATTTTTCTTTTTATGCAATGTTATGGTTCACCGACTCCCCCGTCTAGGTTTAGGTGCAATGCGTTTATGGCGGTCAACCATTGCTCACTTCCTCACAATTCATTTCGTTTTTCTCTGCAATGGAGAGAAGTATTAAGTTTCAGAATGATCCAAGTAACACACTTGGATATAAAAGCAAGGTTTAATCAAATAAATACGGAAGAATAAACGACTTATATTTCCATACAATCTCTTTGGAAATGCTAAAAATGACATCAATCTATTATATGAAAATTGAAGGTTTTATTTATCATACCTCAAGAGCACAAAATACGTGCTAAAATTTATTTCGGTTGTTGGATTGAGTTATGTCTGATAAAAAACTTAAATTTTAATTGTTTTAATTAACCACAATTTGCAATTAAGTCACAAAATGACTCATGTTACTAAGCTTCTATCACTCTCACCCTCTTTCATTATATGTTTATGACCTCCCCTATTCTTATTCTACTAAGTATTTACCATTATTAACAATCGAATGTAATAAAAGAATAAAAAGATGGGAAGAGTTCATTATAAACAAAAGGGGTATCAGTCATATGTCAGTAGCTGATAAGAGAGTGGTTTGGTTTGTTTTGGTTGTTTGACAACATATCAACCCTTTCCCGATGATTCAATGCCGAATACATTTATTTAGGAAATAACATCACCCTATGATTTAGCTTATTCTGGCATGACTATTAAGAAGGTAATAAGTTTTTTTTTTACTTGAAATGCGTTGGAATTTGTACTAATTTCAACATAATATGTAAATTGGTAATAATGTTTTAACCTAAAATGCGTAGCATTAAAAGATCCCTCATCTACAAAAACACCTAATGAGTTTACTTATTTCAGCTTGACCCGTAAGTAAGTAATAATGTTTTCATCTGAAATGCGTTGGAATTTATACTAATTTCAACATGACATGCAAGAAAGTTATTTCACTGGAAATACGTACGTTTAAAAGATTTCTAGCCAACAAAAGTACCCTATTATTTGACTTATTTTGACATGACATGAAAAAGAATCCATAATCAAAATAAAAAAAAATATTATTTGACTTATTTTGACATGACATAAAAAAGAATCTATAAGCAAAAGAAAAAAATATATTATTTTACTTATTTTGACATGACATGAAAAAGAATCTATAAGCAAAAGAAAAAAATTAGTCTCCTCTCAATATGACTTTTTGAAAATCATAAAATGAAATAGCCAATTGTAAACCGTAAACAGATAGCCATGTTTTTTTTTGTTTGTTTTGAAAATTTTCGGAGAGAAAATGGTTTCAATGATTTTTAATGGATAAAGAACGATTATAAAGAGAGGTAATTCGTTTCTCATTAATTTATATTTGCAAAGATCATTCATTTTTTGTGACACCGTATGGATGCTGGACAAATAAATTAATATTAAGATGTAGTTAAATTTCATACAAACACACACACACACATATATATATATATATATATATATATATATTAGTCTTTGTGCAAAAGAGCAGGACACAAAATGTTTTAAATAATAATAGAATAACAAAGTCTTTCGCTGGCGAGGACTACTATTGAGCATAACCAGTTTTTAAATTTTCATCTCTATTTTTCTCGTTATCTACTGAATATTTAAATGAAACCTATATGAAATATATTCCTAATTAAATTGTAAAGATTTTCTATTCTGAAAGAAGTTTTAAAAATTTAATCTAAAAAAGTTATTTTAAAGTTTTTGTTAAAAAATTCAGATTTTCTCATTATTCAGACATGTATGACAAAGAGGGAGTTGCAAAAAAGAGTTGTGGTGTGAGGAGAAATAAAAACTGAAACAGAGAATATTCTGACCTGTAATAATACAAAGAGGGGGTTGCAAAAATGAGTTGTGGTGTGAGGAGAAATACAACCTTAAATAGAGAGTAGGAGAGATTTTATAAATACATGCAAAACCACATTCATTTTTATTTTAAATCCAAATCAATAAATTAAATAAAATATAATCTTAAAAAGATACGATACAAGTTAGAAAACATTCCATACAAGGCATGAAAATTGTTAAACAAAATGTTTTTACTATAGGCTTAAAAAATAAAGGTACAAGATTCAATTTGAAATTTATTTATCTTCAAAATGCACTTTTATACATTTTACAAAATAAGGTATTAAATTTGTATACCTTACTTTGTAAAATTTATAAAAGTGCATTTTGAAGATAAATAAATTTCAAATTGAATCTTGTACCTTTATTTTTTAAGCCTATAGTAAAAACACTTTGTTTAACAATTTTCATGTCTTGGATGAAATGCTTTTCTAACTTATATATATATATATACGAGCAAATAGTTAATAAAACATGTTAAAAAACACTTTGAAAAAGAGTTAAAAACATATTCAATGTGAAATGGAAACACTAAATAAGTGGATAGGCTTTAATTCGTAGAGTTTCGAAGAAATACTTTCCTTCTCATCAGAGGGTAGGAATTAGCAAAATGCGGGATCAGATTTTGCATGCAAAACTATTTGATGAAACTGCAAGGAAGTCAAAGATCTTACTTGATAACAAAAAGTGAAGCATAGGGAATAGTGAAGAAAAAGGGGATTTCACGTTAATGGATAGTCTGATGAAAGGTAAAGTATCCAATGACGGTAAAATCCAAAAATGTAAATCCAAGAAAGTTTTATTATATATATATATATATATATATATATATATATATATATATATTTATACTAGCAAATGTACTCGTCGTCGACTGGGTTCAAAAACAGCCTACAGAAAATGGACTCTGATTTATGAAAGTATGATAGGTTATGAAAAGGAAGGGTTGTAAAGAGATAGGTTCGAATTTGAGGGTATCAAAACCAAAGCAAAATATGATGAAAGTAAAAATAAAATAAATAAACCCCATAATTTATTATACCATACCTGCTCACACTGAAACACTTATCACAATATTCTGTGGATCTATATTAAAAAACCTTGTTAAACTTTGTGACCTATTTCCATTCTATGAAGGTCAAGTGCAAACGAACACTCATTAATTTTATTATACCATATTTCTTCAAACTGAAACATAATTATCAAAGTATACTTACGCAGATAAATATGAAAAGTCTGTATTAAAGTTTGTGCCTATTTTCATTCTATGGAGGCCAGGCGCGAACGCAGACCTCCACAATTTTATTATACCATCCCTATTTAAGTTAAAACATACTTATCAAAGTATTCTTATGTACATCTATATCAAAAACACTTGTAAACGTTTTTTTTTAATTTTTTAATTTTTTATTCCCATACTTTGTGGATCAGGAGCGAACGCAGACCCCACAATTTTAATGAACCACCGTTCTGCCAGATCAAACATACCCATTCCTGTGTCTTGATACATCTTCTATCAATATATTTAATCAGTTTTTTAAAATAGTCAACCATATAGGAGCCTATTCGTGACCAGACACACACATTCAGCTTTATATATATATATATATATATATATATATATATATATATATATATATATATAGGGGTTGTGTGCGCGTGTGTATGTATATAGTCTATGCTATACACTGTTAATATATTTCTAAACGGCAGAAGATCTAGCCCAACAGTATCGCAGTTAATATCAAAGTTACATATGAACACAAATTGAATACAAATAATATTTATATAAAAAAAATCTAATTTTTGCAAATTTGAGGCATTTAATTACTATGGTTGTGTACCAGATTCTTTTCTGAAAAATATGTTCCAGTCAATTATTTATGTATATCCTGATGCAAAATTTGGAGTAAAATTAATGAACCAATTGGGAGTGAATTGGTTAATGGCACCATCTAACAACCTAAGTTTGTCAAGTTCAGATCCAGTTTGTTCCACAGAAACAGTTTCACTTAAGATGTTGCCAACCTTTAGATGGTCCCTCCTGGCAGTATCCGTTTATTGTTCTAGAAAAATTCGAACGGCAAACAATGTCAACAATAGAATCATCTGACGAAACGAATAAATGGTTTACGTTTGAGAAAATCAGAAGACAAAACACGAAATGGAATAACAGATTAATAGATGCATGGAATAACAGAATAAGAGATACATAGAACAATAGACAATAAATAAAACTTAAGTCTATTCCAATTAATGCCGAATACCAACAGCAATCAATACAAAGATACATAAAAAATTAATCAAGAAAAAATCATTTTTTATTACAATATTTTATTCCTTTTTTTTCAGTCTGACAAAACAGCTTCATACAGAACAAATACTGTCAAAATCTGTATCTGCTCCACATAAATAACTATTAATCCTAACTCTTGGGAAATTTTAAGCTAAATTTCATTTGTGCAAATTTAGAGCATTTCAGCCCTCTGGCGGACAAGATAGGTAGCGATATGTACATTGATGTGTGTCAGGGAACGACTATTGTAGTTAATTGTACCATGTGTGTGTAGATGTATGTGTCTGAATGAATGGTACCTGACCGATTTATAACGTTTCTTTAAAGAACATGCATTCATTATCTCTAAGAATGGTGAATAAAAAATAAAGAAAAAACATCTGTCATGTGTCGATAATTCATGGGAAGTTATAGTACATAACCTAGGGACAAAATAGATTGTTTTTACAAAATATGACTAAGTAAAATTCATGCATTTATGGTCATATACCTTGAAAAATTTCGATGAATTCAGTTTTAAGACTGACGAATGACATAATAATAGACTTATTAATTGTACCATGCGTGTGTAGATGTATGTGTCTGAATGAATGGTACCTGATCGATTTATAACGTTCTTTATTATTAACAGAATTTAGTGTATTTTTTTTAAATTTTTAAAAGGAATTCCGAAAAATATCTTTTTATCAAAATATTTTGTTGCTTTTTTTATGCAAAAACGTATTTCCACATGTCAAAATCTGTTATCCAAATATATTTTTTACTTTTTCTACGTATTAAAATCTGTTTCCAGGAAAGACATATCACCAGTGACAAAAGCTGACACAAAGTCTGCATTTCTATCCACTTGGAAATGATAAAAACAGAAAATGACAAGACTCCATTCCATACGGTCAATCACTGTCAACCACTGTTCAAGTCTGTTAGAAGAAAATTAATGAGAATAAGATTTGTTTAATTAGTGAAGATGGTGCATGAAAATAATTTAGTTTTTTTATGAAAATGAAAGAAGAAGAATTATAACCGAAATATTTGTAACTTTTTTTTCACAATTTTATTATTCTTTTTCTCCTGACAGTTCAACTGCATGTGTCATATTTAGCAAAACCAGAAACTGTTGTCATCTGCTATTAATAAAACTGGAGTCGATTTCTCCTCTACCGATTTCGACACTATAACTATAAACACAGGTGATACATATCTGAACACGCTTCCTGTCTATAACTAATGCGTATTTATAGGACTTCACTACCACTTTCATTCGATTTCAAAATTTCCTACATTAATTCCGACTTAACTGACTCTCTTAAAACAATCATATTTAACGGAAGTGAGCATAACTTTTATTTACCCAGAAAAAATAAATGGATTTGGTTTGTTCTGCAAGCAAAATAAAAAAATTATAAACGAAATACTTGTACTTCTCTTTTTATTATTATTATTTTATTATTCCTTTTCTTATCTGAATATTTCAACAGATACTAGTTTCATTGTTTTGGTCATCTTTCGAAAAATCAGAAAATCCTGTCATTGGTAATATTTAAATATTTCAGATATTCGTTTTCTAAGTAGTTGAATGTTGAATAATGAAGTTGGAAAACTGGATAACTATTTTCATCTTGATTAATATATTTTTCATGTGAGATAATCTGTAATCTTTTTCAGATGTAGCTTTTCGAATTTAGGAACCTTTCAGTTCGACTTGGTAATCCCTTAAGACCAACTCTGAAATCTGTAAAGAATTTCAAACTGAACCCTTTATTTAATTTACAGTGGTAGATTTTTAAAGTTACAAGTAAAATAAATGAAGACTATATTTTGCTGTATAAATGTCAAGCATAAACGACGCAAACACCATTGGCGTATCGTGTTACTAATGAAATGTATATTATGAAAATACATGAACTACTGTACTTGATCAATACATAATTATTTGAGTCTATTTCCAAAAGTTCGTGAAAAGGGGCTACAACGTGTGTATATACGAGTAAATGGTAAAAAGCTCGAAAAGTGCTCAATGCTACTAAAGAGCAATATATATATAATTTTACTAAGCTGAGTGAATCAGCGTTTAATTCCTAACAAATTGTTTTCCTAGACATTTTAATCCCAGGAAATACATGATAAAATAAACCTTGATTTTATTATTGATTTAGATGTGAAATAAAAGTATTTTAACTATTTTAATCAGCCGTAATTTGTAATTTATTGAAGAAATGACATACATCTTACTAATTTACTATTCTCACTCTCCCTCGGTATGTTATTTGACTTTCCATTTTTATTTTATATCAGGTCTATCACTCTCCCTTCCTTCACTATGTTGCATAGCGTGTTGTCTGTTATAGGGGGAAATACAGGGAGTTGATTGCCTTTGTCATATAGAGTAGAATTAACTGCAAAGTTCTTGGCAAATAGTCTGGCCTTGTCTGATGCTGACGAGATGACCTCAGGTCCATTGATGATGGTTGGGGTAGAACGCATGCTTCTGTTCAGGATCCTGTTTGCTATTTGCCAAAACTGGTGGGAACCAAGCTGCTGCTCAGCTACTTTGGATTTGACAGACTGAGCACATAGCTCTCTTGCATTTTTATTACTCTTTTACAGTGGTTGCTGGCGGTCCTGAAAGCAGCTTTAGTCTCAGTGCATCTATTACGTTGGTAGCTATGGAAAAAGTGATTTCTGTGCACGATGGCAGCAGCACATTCTGGGGAGAACCATGGCTGGTTGTTAGGTTTTTGTTGGAATTTTTTGGATGGTATGAATCTATCTATGACTACAATTAACCATTCGGTCAGGTCTGATACTATGGAGGACACGTCCTTTTTAAACATGGAATGCAGAGGTAGATCAGATATGAATGTACGGAAGCTATCCCAGTCAGCCATAGAGTATAGATATACAGTACGGTGGAGAGGTACGTCTGAAGACTTATTATATTTCATTTTTTCTTAACTGCTACAACAGAGTGGTTGGAGGATCACAGAGATAGAACGGAACATGAACATAGCTCAGGGGAAGTTGTGAGGAAAAGGTCTAGAAGGCTTGTATACTGACCGGTAGTATCAGGCACACAAGTGGGTTCATGAACAATCTGAGTGAGGTCATAGGCAGTGGCAAAATCATGACAGAACCTCCCCTCGTCATTGGTTTTATTTGAGTGGGTCAGCCATTCCACATTATGGAACTTGACGTCACCACAAATGTGAATGTTAGCCGAAGGATGAGCAGACAGGATGTGGTCAGTTTTCTCAGATATGCTGTTAAAGATAGTAACCCCACTATTGTGGGGGCGATAGAGGGCAAATATAAATGCAGTGGTGTAAGCTAGTGCAACCCGGAAGCACATATAAGGTAAATTAGGGTCTTCTCTGGAGATATCCCTACCACGTGGAAAGCCATCTTTGATGTAGGCACATATTTCATGTCCATGGCGATCTTGGGGGTCAGATGTAGATGTTAAGTTAGAGTATCCTTTAATTATGAATTCGTCTAGGGAAGTGGTTGGTCCTATACCAGTTTCACTTAGGAAGAATATGTTCGGTTTCGTCTCCTGTAAATGTGTTTCAACCTCTGGAAGGTTGGAACGTAGACCCCTGATGTTGGAGAAGGAGACCTGGTAGTAGGGGTCTACGTGGGAGGATGGGGTTCTAGGTTTATTTGTGTTTTTTTTTTTTTTTTGAGATTTGTCATGTTGAGGTTTGGGGATTTGTGGAGCAGACAGAGAGGGAAAGTAAGAGAGAAAAAGACAAGAAATTGTTCAGTTGACTTAATAGTTCTCACAGTAACACTGCCGCATTTGACAACAATATATATGATATTCATTTTTTTTAAATGAGTCCATCTCTCTTCTCTTGTTAAGTTACAAGCTATTTCGGCGATTATGGCCTTTAATCCAAAACTTATGTCAGTGTTTGATGGTAGTGACTCTAGACAGCCAACAGTTGAATCGCTGGAGAAAGCTGAGCTGATCTGTCAAAGCGTGGAATGAAGAATCTCGAGAATGTCATTGCAATGTGCTTATCAGGAGGTGCATATGTGATGTACCAGCAATCAAGTGAGTAAAAGCGTTCAGATTTTAATTGTATAAATAAAATTCTGTACACAGCCTTTGCCTTGAATCCCTTCACTGCATGAAAGGAGTTGATAGCACACTGTTTACAACCAGGTGAAATGTCTTTTTTGGCAGAACTACACGGGCTTGTGGTCGTGTTTGGTGGCATATCATATCAGTGCCTACAGCATGCATTCAGTGCTGGATTGTTGGAACATGCGGAGGAACTATTATAAGCATTTACCCATATGGAGAACCTAGATCTGGCGCACAACTACACCATTTAAAAGAAGTGCACTGAAGTTTCAGAGCAGGCTGCAATATCTGCATGGTCAGTATTATGCACATATGAGGAGATGGTTATTTCCCCGCAGTGTTATAAAAGTAATGGACCCAATCATAGGGCAAGTAATTGTTTGTTGAGGCAGTCAAAGGTGTTGGTGTCAAGCCCCAAAGGAATATCACATGTTATCGATGTCAGTAGTGGGTGCACATTACTTTTTTCCGGGGAAACAAGTAGGGGTAAGAATTAAGCGCCAAACTCATCCCCCAAACTCCTCTTGTAAATGGCATATTGCCGATTATAACTGTTGGTATCAATGAAATACACTGGAGTACAGCTCTGGTGGATACTGGATGTACGCAGTCACTTGTCTGTAAGTCATGTTGTAAGTCATAAATGAGAAAAATGTCTACTTACAGCAGACATAAGCACACTTAACTCGTGTGGAATTAGAGTGGTGCAAGTTAACATTTATAAAAAGCTCAGGATTACCATAGAAGTTTTGTTGTGAATGGGAACTACTTGGATTTGATTTGATGCTTGGGCTGGACACAATAAAGTGGTTGGAAGGAGTAGCTATATATTGTACTCGCGAGGTAACATTTCCACAATTTAGCAAACACAATTTTGCTGCCATCACAATTACCGAGCTTGATTTCATCAAAGAGTATGAAAAGAACACTCAGAAGTGGCCTGCATCTTGAAAATTAGCTGATGATCAATCTCACATTACATTGAAAAATAGACTTGTGGGATATCCAACCCCAGCATATATTTGAGAGGAATATAATCAGGAACCGCAAATGTGTATCGAAAATAGCTAGCTGCTGCCATATCCTGCAGACAAACTTGGTCCTCCAAAGGGTCTAATCCACCTTAAGGTTCTTTTCTGTAGGAAAACAAATAGAAGGTTCAGTCCCGTATAGAGCATCAGGAGCTTAATGAGCACATGAATGTGTATATGGCTAATGCAGATGTTTGTTTGCAAAAATTTAGGGAATAGTGACAACAAGGACCAAATGTTCCAGTGTTAGACCTACACAGAGCCTATTCACAAGTACATGCCGACAAATATCTTTGGCCATTCCAAATAGTGGAGATCAAGTGGCAACAATAGTGTTTTACTTGCCTAGGATTTGGGCTCAATGTTGCGTGTGATAACAGTACGTGTACGTCTCTCTTCCCTTGTGAAGTTACATGATAATAAACAAATAATTAAAGCCATAAACTGTAGAGAATATTATTATAGAGAGAAAAACAGAAAATTAGGGAAGGTGTAGTAAACAAAAGGATGAATTTCGGATTTTGAGCTTATTTAAAAATAATGATGTTTGCAAACTCACTTTTTCCTCATTCAATAAACAGCAGTCAATAACTGACCCAACACCTTTTTTCTAGTTCATGTATATGAAAATTATGGAAGCAATATTCCAACGTGATAGAAAATAAAAAATCATTTAAATGTTCATCAGCGTTTGATCGTTATTTCATGATTTTCCTTGGAATGTTTAATTAGAAAAAATATAATGCAAGTAGAATATTTGAAAAGATATATTTTTGTGTTTCTAACGTAAAACGGATATTTTTGTTGTTTTTTTTTTTTTACAAACGAAAAAAAAAAAATAGCATTCAAATTATGTATAACGTTTAGTGCCTGGAATGAGTTAAATTTCTTTTTGACGACTTATACCCGTTAGAATTTGAAATGCTGGATGTGTATATGAAATGAAATAGCTGCTTCTTTATATTTTTACTAATTGTTTGATTTTTTATTTTATTATTGATATTACTTCCTGTGGTGGAAGTTAACCTATATCTAAATTCAAGTTCTTTTCTTTTAATATAAGTTTACTGATTAGAGAAGATAACTTATAGAAGCCGTTACGTTGTTTGATTGTGTTTGAGTTTGTAATGCTTGCTGATATAAGTTTTCTCAGAGATTTATGTAAATATAATTTAATGAGTTTAGCTTGTGTAAAGTTAAAAGAATAAACAAGAGAATGGTGCATTCAGAGAATTGATATTTTTTATATATCTTTTACATTCACAAATATATCTGATGACAGTTACGGCATGGGACAGTATATATACCTGCATTATGTACGTGTTTGTTTTGAAAATGTTTTGTTGTTTTTAATGTTTGTTTTGTTTGCGATGTAGTTTGTATTCTTGGAATTTCTAGTTCATCTGAAGTGTTGCAAATTATTATATTATTAACATGGGTGGGTAAAAGGAGGTGTCTGTTTATAAAATAACAATCAGGTGTATATTATTTTTGTATATTGTTTCTGTATAAGATTTACAGGGCCTTTTTTTCTTAGCATTAAATATACAATATGTGAGCTATTAGAAGTTTTCCAATGAATTTGTGATGCATTAGACTTCTTTGTCCAAATATGCTGGGCTACAAAGTCTGAATTCACGGAGGAAGAAAACAATTATACTTGTTTCTATTTTGTTATTATGATTTGAGCAGAAATGTATGTAATCATTTTTGCATGTAGTTTTGCAGAAATGTATGTAATCATTTTTGCATGTAGTTTTGCGGTGAACTTTAAAGGCTATATTATTGTTGGATTTTATTATAAGCATGTCTTGAAATAGTATGGAATAATTACTGTTTCATAGATAAACTTTATGGAGGATTCCATTGTCTAATTCATTTTTAATATTCTCTATGTTTGTGCTTTCAAGAAAAAAATTTAAGTGTATCTAAATTATTGTGTTTGGGGGTAATCTGAACATGAAAGGCACAGATTCTGGGAATTCTAAGAATAGGCAGACTAGTACAACAATAAGAGGATTACCCTCAAGGAGACTAAAATTTTGCTTGTAGAAATTATTATTAAATTGAAAATAACTCATATCAGTAATAAGTCCGGTAATTTTTTTAGCGTTAGAAGGAAACGGTAAGTTAATGTTGATGTTTTTAGGTTTATATGGAGTAAATTTAAACATTTATTAATGGAGACAGAGTATAACGATATCACATCTGAGCTGTGTATAGTTTTGTTTTATACATTAATGTTTGGTATTTTGTTAAATAAATCACCAGAATTTTTTTATGCGAAAAGTGCTAATAATGCCCATAAGTGGGGTTAGAATATTGGATATAACTTGTGCGATTTTGTGTGCAATGCTATCAATGGAGGATATTATGAGATGCATAGGGGTGTTCGATTTGTTAGTTTTAGGAAGGCCATATGACACAGGAATATTGAAGTGGTATTCAATATATGATGTACATTAGATTTTTGAAAGATTTAAGTTTCAGTACTTCTGTTCATAGTTTTTAAGTCTGAGTTAGTGTATGTGTTTTTGTCTGCACAAATGAATATAAAACTTTCTGAAATTTTTAGGAACTATTTTCATGCTTTTACATAATCCATTACAATATACATATCCATTCTTCGGCATTGAGGTTCAGTGAAAATATCAACATTTGACACTTATTTTCAATGATTAAAATTTTTTACAGACAAACAAAAGAGTACCAGAGCTATACTAGTTCCATCAATTGCTAAGATAATAATGATAATGATAATAATCGCAACAACAGCGAGAATAAATGCTATAAGTGGTAATTACAATGGTAATTATAGTAATAATAATTATAAGTATAAAGTCAATAATGAAAATAATAGTAATTATATTAATTAAACAATAATTATATTACTGATTAAAGTAATATTTATATAGTACTAGCCTGGGTGGCCGACGTTGCCTGCGTGTTTGGAGGTGTGTGTTGAGCAAAAAAAAAATGTTATAGTAGGCAAGCAAGCTCGTACCCATACCCCAAAGGAAGGAAAGAATATGAAAATAAAACGTGACGTCTTTGCCATTGCGTCCATCACCAAACCGGAAGTGGTGAAGGTTTAAATTAAGGCTAATCAATCGAAAGGAGGGGATGACTTTTGAAAATATCGGCGAAAAAAGCGACCCCTCCTTGTAGAAAAGTGCGTAGTTTAGGGTGAAGTAATTAATGTTTTTAGTAAATTTTTGATATTTGTCGTCCGAGGGGTCAAGCCTCAAAACGATATTGATCTCGTGAAAATCGGTCGCCTCTGTCAAAGGTTTAAGGCAGACATATATACATACATACATTTTAACAAACAGGTGAGATTTATATTACAGTATTACAGTTCTGAAATTTTTACATGAGGACTGACTGTTTATATTACTTGTTTTAATCAGACTTTTACAATAAAAGGGAGATAATTCCCCGTCGAAGTTGCCCCTGCTTTGTCAGCCAAATATTTTCACACATACGAAACCACGGCCAAAAAACAACTCCAAGAATATGAAACCATCTCCAGAGCCAGGTACGTTTCTCCTTTATTTTCCAAGATAATGACCAACATGCCTAACGAAAGTCAAACCGACTGAAACGTTGCACAAATAACATGAGAACAATAGTCCAATCAAAACAATATGTAAGTTTTGGAAATATATATGACGATTAAGCTACACAGAATTTTCCGGGTGTCATCTGTGAGGATCTGTCAGGCTGCTATTTATATTTACAAAATTTACGTCAATTACTTCAATCTATGGTCCCACCTCGCCAAACTTTCAGGAAAAATACTCGTCTAGCTGAAAACACTATCAATAATTCCCCCCACTCTTTATCTGTGCCTAAACCTAAATACAGATTCCAAGAACAAAGCTTCTTTCTTAGAACTGCACGCATGTAGAAGTGTCTTCAGTTTTTCTGCTTTCCAGCTGACTCCAATCTGATTGCCTTCAAGTCCAACGTAAACAATTTCTTGATGAACCGTCCCCCTAAGTAATCCAATTAACAAAATTCCCACTACTTATGTTTACTACGGTGTAATCACACTGACTAATGTATACCTATTAACCCTTAATCCTCGAGTGGCCTCCGGGCCTTGATAAGTGGTGTTTCCTGTGTAAAAAAAAAGCTGAAATGTTAGAAAACTATGAGATACTATCTTGTACATACAGTTTACATAGAACATTTGAAGTTTTAAGGGGTTTTTGTCCTTATTGGTAACTTTGAAGTGGACGCAGATAGATAATAACATACAAATTCAGGAAAACTGACATTATCTTCCTTAAAAAATGTTGTGCATATGATTTAAATTTCGTGCAAATATGGAATATTTGTATTATGGAGAGAGTAATGCTTTCATACTCTTAATCGTGCACTTCAGAATTTAGAAACATTTCATGTGCTTTGCAATAAAATTTTGGATTTATCTCTATAGCTTACACACAGACACAACACACGCATAGTTATCGAGTTTTTTTTTTTTTTTACATTTCAAAGCATTATCATCATGTTGACCGAATCGTTATTAAGTTGGGTTTTACGATACTTGAATTTGGATTTCGAATTTTCTACTTAGCAGTAGAGTTATGTAATTTCATACTGAGAGTGTAGAAAGTATCGACCATATATATATATATATATATATATATATGTGTGTGTGTGTGTGTGTGTGTGTGTGTGTGTGTGTGTGTGTGTATACGAGTAATTTCATATTTATTATTATAGAGTTTAATCCCTTATTTCGTCTAATCTCTATCGATTATTATATTGTACCCAGTATATAGTAATGATTTCGAAAATAAAAAAGAACGATTTGGGTATCATCGGCTAGAATTGAACCTAGAACATATAATTTAGCCCGATTTTCTAGTCTCTGAACCACGCCCATACACATAAAAATAGTAAAAAAATAACGTTGTTTAATTCTACCAAGGTCAACTGTTTTGTTTTCAATTTTGCCGGCTAAAACACAAATCGAAAATATGCCACAAGTTCAATCTATATGTCACAGTTTAAATCTTGAGACCAAATATTCAGAGAAGAGTTTGGTAAAGACTTTTCGCACACGCACATAAGGTCACACACACACACACACATACATTATATATATATATATATATATATATATATATATATATATATATATATATATATAAAACATTTATATGTGCTAGAACATTTTTATCTTAAATTCTATGGAATTATGCAGAATGCAGAAACAATGCATAAATAGAATTAATAGTTAACTGAAATAAATCATCTAATAAGAAAACATAAAAAAAATGAATAATTAATTAAACATTCGTTTTTCAAAGGAATATGCAAATTAGATAACCTTCATGTAGCGGCTCGCATACCCATGACTGAGTATATTTAGTTAGTTTTAACAATATTTAACTAGAAAAGTAGACCTTTAATATCAATGTCAGAGCGAGAAAAAACAACTTTATATGTATGTGTATATATATATATATATATATATATATATATATATATATATAATATAAAATATATTTTAGTCATCGACATACAGACCTGTTTCGTTGTTTCACAACTCATCAGTGCCGCTAGACTAACACCTCTCCCAAGCCGAGGATCGAACCTAGAACCGTCGTGATGACAGTCGGCAGTCCTACCCCTTGATTACGGAATCGGTGGCCGAAATTAAACTGTCGGAATGCGTATTTAAATAAACATCCGTCCGCTACTCGTAGAGGGCTCAAACGTTTTGTTTGTAAACAAATTGCGAGCTTCGCATTATTTCAGCTAAATTAAGTAGCGAGTAAGATAATTTACGAGAGTGCTCTACCAAAGAGGGGAGCTTTATAATATATATATATATATATATATATATATATATATATATATATATATATATCCGTGTGCTAGAATGTTTTCATCTTAAACTCTATGTAATTATACAGAATTTAGAAACCATGCATAAATTCAGTGTAATAATTAAATGAAACCAATAATCTAATAAGAAAACATAAATGAATAAGTAATTAAAACTCGTTATTTAAAGGAATATGCAAATTAGTTAACCTTCATGGACTTGCTCGCATATCCATCACCGAGTATATTAAGTTCGTTTTAATAATTTTTAAATAAAAAGGTTTTTAATATCAATGTAAGAGCGAGAAAAAAAAAACACTTTATTCTATAGGTATATAAATAATAAGAGCTCTCCCCCGGAAAAGAAGATCTCTGACATCATGTTGGAAAGTTCTGAAGCCGCCGTGTGTGTGTGTGTGTGTGTGTGTGTGTGTGATTATTTCTTTCGAGATCTCAATTTAGTGTCTGCTGTGAAAAGGTTTTATCTGATTTTAATTTGTACAGTCACACATTTTTTACTTTAAATCTAATTATTATAATCAGCCACATTATTTTAGTGTCTGCTCCGAGAGAAGCATAACCTTTATATAATGTATGTAAATAATGATAATAATAGGTATAACATAATAATAGTAATAATGATTGTCATAGTGATAATAATAAAATATTAATAAGAAAACTGAAAGCACAAAATTTTAAGTATACTATCTCTGATGATGAACTTGTGAGAACTCTTAGTGAGTACAAAAAAATAACTAATTTCAAATAGTTTTTTTTTCTTCTTATTCTCATGTCATGGCAGATCAAAAGTTAATTTGAAAGAATCAGCATTAGTTCTCCCCCTCCCCAACTCTTTTTAGAATAAGATACTCCTAGGAAGGACCATGTGAAACTGGCCCCGATACATAATGAAAACACTGCATTGGAACCGACACTTCGCCAGTCTGTGTTGGTATCTTAATTACCATCCTCACAAATAACATGTCTTTTCATTTTATAATTAAATCTCAGTGGCACTGGGAAGACAAAAATTTACGTACACCATCACGCTACAAAAATAAATAAATAAATAAAGATTTACTCAGTGCCCCCCCACCCCCGGGAGATATACATCTGGATCCGCTTCTGTAATAGAACAAAAGTGAGAATTATTATTTCCACATGTTCCTTTAATATATAAATAAATCAGTATCTTCGCCGGGAAGCCCCAAACAAGATCTTAAGCAGAAATTCTCAACCAGGGGTAAATTTATTCCTAGGGAGTAAAACATTATATAGTCGGCGGTAAGTAATTGAAATACCTGATTATTTAAAAATAATTATTTCTTTGTAGATTGTATAATGTCGAAGAAACGTAATACAACTTCATAATTTTCTATTTAGAAAACATATTTTTGTGATACAAATGTATAAATACTATTTTTATACAAAACCTAAAATCTTAAACAATAGAAAGGTTCTTTTTGACATTCTTATTTTTCGGTCACTTTATGATGGCTATGAATTTTGAGCATGAGAATAAGGCGTAAATGGAGAATACATAAAGCCAAAGAGTCAATGATATAGAAAAAGTTGAGAATGGCTTAGCTAAGGCATGAATGTTTAAGAAACTGCCAACATCAGATGATGCATTACTGAGAAGATTTAGTTAAATATTCAAGAATCTTTAATCTTTTTTGAAAATTCGAATTTTGAAAATATAATTAAAATGCTTCGTAATTCATTTAAAATTTCCACTGATCACAGAGCAAATCAGTAGTTTACTTAAGTACGAGCAAGCAGCCCGGTGTTGCCCAGTCATAAGATATGCTTAAATATGATATTTTAATTTATGCAGATTACATAATTTATTATAGAGGCAATTCTTTATCGATTATTATATTGAACCTAATACATAGTGGTGAGATCCAGGCTAAAAATATATAACTTGGGTGCCATCAACTAGAATAGAAAGCAAAACATACAACTCTCCACCCTCATTTCTTAGTATCTAAAGAACGCTCATACGCACGCACGCGCACACACACATTATATATATATATATATATATATATATATATATATATATATATATTCACCTTCCATCCCTTTTATAAAATATGGAAGTGCCTGATCGTCGGAGACAAGATTCAAGCAAGGGCCGACGGTCCACAGTTTTATAATGATATAGATTAAGCAAAGATTGCAATTGTTAAAATTGTGTAAGGATTATCCGAAATACCTTCTGGTCACGTAAGATATAACAAAAAAAAATTGATTAATGATAAAAATTATGTAATGTATAAGTCGCATGAAGACATATATGTATATTTACTAAAATGGCGTACAAGAAATACAAAATATAAGAATATTGTAAATAAATAATTGTAAAATATACACTATTGCGTTGAGGTTATGAATATGATTATACTTTTTACTATTGCATTGTTGAATTTAATAAATATACGGATAATAAGAAAATAGAAAAATGTATTAGATGACCTAATTCTAAACACAGGCCTTTAATTCTTAAGTCTGATGCTTACATCAACTGTGCTATAAACACCAGCATAAATAAATTTTGCAATTAAATGCTTATATTTTTCTGAAATTTGAAGATGGAAAATTTATTATTTATATTATTTGGAATACCATTCCTACCTTGAATGTTATTTGCGCAACAACAATCCATACTTTATAGATAAGATTTGATTTCTTGTTTTAGAACGTATTGGTTGTCTTTCTTGTTTTAGAACGTATTGGTTGTCTTTCTTGTTTTAGAACGTATTGGTTGTCTTTCTTGTTTTAGAACGTAGTGGTTGTCTTTCTTGTTTTAGAACGTAGTGGTTGTCTTTCTTGTTTTAGAACGTAGTGGTTGTCTTTCTTGTTTTAGAACGTAGTGGTTGTCTTTCTTGTTTTAGAACGTAGTGGTTGTCTTTCTTGTTTTAGAACGTAGTGGTTGTCTTTCTTGTTTTAGAACGTAGTGGGTGTCTTTCTTGTTTTAGAACGTAGTGGTTGTCTTTCTTGTTTTAGAACGTAGTGGTTGTCTTTCTTGTTTTAGAACGTAGTGGTTGTCTTTCTTGTTTTAGAACGTAGTGGTTGTCTTTCTTGTTTTAGAACGTATTGGTTGTCTTTCTTGTTTTAGAACGTATCATCCCTTTTCAGCTTATTTAATATCTAATCCATTAATGTGGAGAAAAAGGTTTTATGTTTCAAATACTTTATATCTTCAAATATTTAATCATGGAGTTTGGTTATGTTTTGCTCTATAGTATATCAACCATGGTCGGGTTATTTAATGTCGAATCAAATCATATTGGCAAAGGATTTCGAACATCCACTCATGATGTCTGATTTGGTTAATTTATAAAGAAAAAAAAATTACTTTGCACAACATGATTGACTTTTGCTAATTGAAAGGAAAAAAAATAACATCAGGTTTTTGTGCATTTTAGGTCAGAAAGCCATTCTCTTAAAACAGTCTGGTCTGTTCAGGTAGCACTAGAATGGGTGGATAATATCATAACAGAAGAGATAGTACATTACCAAAAATTGAGGAGGGAATCATATGGACGATGATATCCTGACAACAAAAGAGATGTTGCACTACTTTACCACATATGAATGCAGCATTAAAAGATAGTACATTAGTCTGAAATAGTGAACTGAAATTGAGCATAGTACAATAATATGATTAATAGATGTGATAGTATAGTTTCGCTTTCAGACAGATACCAAATCTTTAGTAGTAATAGATATAATTAATTGAATGATAATATAATTTTTGCTGATTAAATAAAGTTAGTATTTGGACAAATGTCCTCATCTTGAATGTTATTCTTACAATGTTTCTGCCGATGAAACCTTCGACCTTCTTCAAATGTATCTTGTCAAACACAAGAATCTTTCTTTTGAACTCTGGAATCTGAATTTAATAGAATCTTCTATATAGTGCACGAGGATATTATGCTCTCGTTCCATCAAGAACCCGTGGCATGACGGATAAAATGCTAAATCAAAATTTAGTTCTAAGTGAAATCCTTGTACAAGTGATACTAAAAATACAATTATGAAGTACTCGAGACTTCCGGTAATAGCTGACTGAACAAGAGCATGCTACACCCATTGATTAAATAAAGAGTTCTCTTCAAAATTCTTTACAGGTTCACGAATTTGACCGAAAAATTTTCAAGTTTGACAAGATACGTCTGAAACGTCGTGAGAATGACACTGTAGATGCGAACAGTAGACGAAATAATACAAATTAGCTATTCTCATTTCATAAAAATTAGACACATAAGTAAAAGTAATCTTGATTCGAAAAATTATACAGGTAAGAGGAGTTACTGTAGACCATTATCTTTGGGGGTTACAACTAGGGCTATGACAACAGCATATTCTTTTCATTGTTTTTACTCTTGAGCATATATCCGACACAGATAGACACAATTAATCAACCGAGAACCACATCATTTTACATAAAAACATGATATCAATGGATATATACCTGAAGAATCAAAACAATGAAAAGAATACGCTGTTATCATAGCTCTAATTATAACTATGAATCCCTCGGTCTCATTTAAACTGACAATTTTTCTGGATGTTTTGATTTCAAGTAAACGTTGAAACCTTAGTAGATGGTTGGCTGTTTTGCTTTATTACCCATTGTCATCTTGTGCAAAACCTGGGAATTTCGGAAAATAGGTTTCATCCTTCAAGTTCTTTATATCTTCAAATATTTTGGGATGATGTTTAATTTGGTTGTTTTTTTTTAGAGGAAACTTGTTTTTGTTTTGGGTGTTACAGAGCATGATTGAGTTTTGCAAATGAAAAGTAAATAAATAATAGCATCAATGTTTGGTGCATTTAAGTCAGCAAGCCAATATCTTCAGACAGCCTGATCTGGTAGCACGAAAGCAACTGTTTATAGTGAAGTTAATAAAGAATCACTAAGAGGTCAGTAGGGGAGGAGTGGGAGTGATGCGATTGTTTTTTTTAGATTTTCTCGTTGATTAATTTGTTCTACGTGTGTCTATGAATAATGGAAAAAGTCCACTTGACAGAGTGATACAAGGACAAGGAACCCATTGAACCAACAGGCATAGAAAAGCTGTCGTGGAAATGCAAGGACTTATTTGAATAGAAACAAAGACAATGAACAAAAATAAGGTAATCGCATCATTTTCTTTTCATGCGTGTTAGTTAGCAATAAAAGGACGATGAAAAGCCGTTGCAAAATGGATGACCACATGATGTAACTGATTCAGAAAGAGATAAATCGTCTAAAACTATCTGGCCACCACAGATTTGAGAAGTTTATGATCCGACTTTTCATTTTTATTTCATTTCTTTTTATTCTTCCAGTTGAGTTCGAGAAATAATGCTCGGTTATGGCTTTAACAAATGTCAACTTACATCTGAAATAAAGCGATAGACATGGAGACCATCAAGCCAAACGTCTGAGAAGTGACAATCAGACAGAAAAAAAAATGAAAGAAGGAAAATAAAATCTAACGGAGGAAGGATCGACAGAGAGAAATATAGTGAGATAGGGGTGAGGGTTTAAAGCAAACATTAGGAGAGGAGCTGATGGTCCTTTCTTTGACTGGTGATTTAATACAAGAGACCAAAATAGAATATTAATCGCCAAATTCCTTCTCTGGCAGTATTATCATGTACAATTCAGCAGAAACTTATCTATACCCTGAAACTGATTTGTCCAGTGCTGTATATATTTCAGTATCACGGGATTATGCTTGTATAAGTTATATATATATATATATATATATATATATATATATATATATATATATTATATACATACATACACACACACACACAATTATACTATCATAGTATACATGTTTAACAAAGCCAAGCAAAACTTAAGGTAAAAAAAGCTCACCAATATAAAGACGATCAAAAAATATATCAAATAACAGATGAGGAATACAAGTTAGATATAACTTTATTATATCACTAGCATGGGCGCCCGGAGTTGCCCGGGTGTTTGGATGTGTATGTTGAGCAAAAAAAAATGTGGTAATAGGAAGGCAGGCTCGAACCCGTACCGCAAAGGAGGAAAAGAACGGAGTAAAACCTAACGTTTATGCTGTTACGACCACCGCCAAACCGGAAGCGAATTTTTTTTTAAATTAAGGCTAGACAATCTAAAGGAGAGGATAACTTTAAAAAATATCGGCGAAAAAAGTGACCCCCCCCCTGTAGAAAAGTGCCTAGTTGAAGGGGAAGATATTAATGTTTTTAGCCAATTTTTCGATATTTGTCGTATGAAAGGTCGAACTTTTAAACGATACTGATCCGTCGCCTCTATTGAAAGTTTAAGGCAGACATGCCAACAGACATACATACATAAATTTATATATTGGTAACTAAAAATTTTCGACCCAAACTGATGAAAAAGCTTGCCCTATCTCTGAATACCCTTTAATATTTAGACCAGAAATTGTCTCAGTAATTTGGAAGAGATCGCAGAGGTAATTTTTTTTTTAATTTGCCCCCTATTATGACCCCTTAAAATTCATTGTTTTGGACTCAAATCAAGTCATTAAGTTAGATCCATGTCCAAGGAACCTATATCTAAAATTTCAAGTGCGTGGACCCAAAATTGTCGGAGGAGTTTGGTAGAGTTCTCAAAGATCAAATCGTTCAACTTTGACCCATTAACAGCCAAATTTCGGGCCAAATGTCGATCACATCGATTTTCCCAAATCTCAGTACCCTGTATTTCAAATTTCGAGTCTGTAGACTAAGAATTGACAGAGTTATTGCATAGGGAAATGTACACAGACACACACACTCTCACTTTTATATATATATATAGATCAGGCCAACGAATAAGTAAAATTAAAAGAGGAAAATTAATAAATGTTTTTTCCCCTTTTAATTTTCTTTATTCTTCTCATGATATAATTAAGTTATATATAACTTTTATTCATGTTTTAATTATATATATATCAGTTTATCCCGGCTTTTCTCAGGTCCTATGTACTGCTCATAACTTTATGTGCATATATATATATATATATATATATATATATATATATATATATATATAAGCGAGATAAGACACTAATAGAATTCAGATGAAAAATCCTGAGAGATATTACTTGAAGTAATACTTTGAAGGTGATCCTGGCCAAAAAGGAAATTTGACTCATGTCCAGGTAACCTGTATCTAAAATTTCAGGTGTTTAGACCCAAAATTGGCGGAGGAGTTTGGTAGAGTCTGCAAATGTCAACTCTTGCAACTTTGACCTCTCGGCAGCTAAATTGTCACCCAAAAACTGATTGAAAAGCTTGCTGTATATCTGAATACCCTTTCTGTAATATTTCAAATGTTTAGACCCAAAATTGGATTAATAGTTTGCTAGAGACTGCAAAGGTCAAATCTTTATAACTTTGAACCCTTGGCAGCCAAACTCTCGGCCAAAAACAAAGTAAAAATCTGACCCTATATCTGAATACACTTTATGTAAAATTTCAAATGTTTAGACCAAAAATTGACTGAGTAATTTGGTAGAGACCGCAGAGGTCAATTTTTTAAAACTTTGTGCTCAATTTTTACCCCTTAACATTTATTATTTTGGGTTCCAATCAAATTAAAAAATTGATCCTTTTCCAAGTAACCTACATCCAAAATTTCAAGTGTTTAGACCCAAAATTGGCGGAGGAGTTTGGTAGAGTTTTCAAAGGTAAAATCGTTAACTTTTGACCCCTTGGCAGCCAAATTTCTTGCCGAAAACCGATTAAAAAGATTTTTCCAAATCTCAATACCGCTTATGTCAAATCTCGAGTCTAAGAGCGAAAATTGATAGAGTAGTTTGAAAAAATGTACAAAAACAGACACACACACAGACAATTTCACTGTTATATATATACTAGCAGAAAGAATCAGCACTACCAAGGGTTGAATGAAGAACTCTGTCTTCTGTCACCATACTCTAGATTATATATTAGAGGATGACGATGGAAAAGTGATTAAGAACACAGACTGGAAGCCTGGGTGTGTTAGGTTTGAAAGCCTTATCTAATCCACAGGCGACCTTGTGGCTAACTTTCAGGAGTGTAGGTTAATAAACACCATATTTAATTTTTGCTGCCAGCTCCTTTTCACCTCCTAATAGTGTTGGAACAAGTTGAAAATTTGGAAAACTCTGTACTGTTTTATGTTTTAAGTTTCGTAAAAATTGAATTTGAAGTTCTAAGATAGTGTTCTGTCTCTATAATTTTAAAAGGAGGGGGCGGCATGTAAAGATTCAGACTACTTTTATTACCTCAGTAGAGTTTAAATATAAATATGCATTTAGTTTTTATGTAGATTCTCAAACACACACACGCACATACACCTAAATATAGCCATGAAGGGGTTTTTTAATCTTTAAAACGATATAACAAAAATAAACAAAAGAAAATTATAGTCCTTCGATGGGAAATTATTTCACCAGTAATTCAAACAATCTCCTTCAATCGCTCAATCAATTTGCTTTTATAAATTCAAAATAATCCTAACGTTATTTCAAGGATCATCGGTTTTTAAAACTATATGTATAAATACCAATAATTTATAAACTATATGTATAAATACAAATAATTTTAAAACTATATATATAAATACGAATAATTTTAAAACTATATATATAAATACGAATAATTTTAAAACTATATATATATAAATACGAATAATTTTAAAACTATATATATAAATACGATATTAAAACTATATATATATATAAATATCAATAATTTTAAAACTATATATATAAATACCAATAATTTTAAAACTATATGTATAAATACAAATAATTTTAAAACTATATGTATAAATACAAATAATTTTAAAACTATATGTATAAATACCAATAATTTTAAAACTATATGTATAAATACAAATAATTTTAAAACTATATGTATAAATACAAATAATTTTAAAACTATATATATAAATACCAATAATTTTAAAACTATATATATAAATACCAATAATCATGTGATCCCATAGTTCACCCATTGATTCCAGGTTGGCTTGTTTGGATGGAAAAAAATTTAATTAGCAAAGCTAATTAAATTTTTTGAAAATCCAAAATTTAAATATTACTCTTTCTGGTAACGTACTCTCGTTTAATATACTCTCGTTTGTGAGAAAATAAAAATAAAAATAAAAATAAAAAAGGAGATTGCTTACTTGGTGGCGCCGGCCTCGAGGGCGGAATTCTAATCTGAGTGGTTGAGAAAACGAGTCTCTTATAGACTTGGAGGAGTAGGGGGAGGCACTATTCTTCTGTTATAAAAGAATTGTGTCTCTGACTAGCACCAGTCCTGTTAACGACTTACTGGTGAACGGTTGGCACAAATTAGTTACTCGCTGCTCGCCGTACTACAAAACTTGTTACTCGACCCAGTAGGGGGGGGTCGCATAGGGCATCCTTTGCAACCCCTCGGAGCTTACGCTATCACCGGGTAATCTACTTTACCCTCTAAATAGTTTTTTTTCCACATCTTGCAAAGGATTTGCTGCTTACTCTTTCGTCGGTTAACTACTGTCATGAACGTCACGAAAGAGCAGCTCCTACGCAGAAGGGAGTCATTGACTCAGAAGATTCAGGGACGACTGAAGATGTGTCGTGATGGAGTTAGGCCATCGGCGTACTCATTCTTAAGGACGGAGATTCGACAATTCATTGTCGAGTTAGAGACTTGTATCACACAGCTGGAGTTAGGCTCCTTTGATGAGAGTACACCTGCCGAGATTGAGGGTGCTTGGCTGCCTCAACTAAAGGATTATTATGAAGACTTGGGCGATTTGGATCAAGCATACCGACAGCCAGAGCCCAGCCCTTACTCGGAATCTGCCTTTGAGTTCTCAAGGGCTTCTGCAACTACCGGGAGAGGTTCTTCCTTCATTGTTAAACCCCCACGTATACAGATCACAGGGCCTACATTTAGCGGACAGGAAATGGAGTCCGACCGCATGAGTTTCAGAAACTTCTTGACTAGGTTTGAGAACTGCGTGATCGGCATGGCCAATGATGCCGAGAGATTGAACTTCTTGAAGTGTTCACTCTCAGACAGAGCCTTGAGGCTGGTAAATCACCTGAGTTGCACTGACACCAATTACCAGCAAGCCATGGCTATACTGAAGAGGGAGTATCTGGACCTGGATGAAATCATTGACCAAATATTCCAGGATATTCTGGACTATGTACCAAAGAAAGGTGGAGCCCTTTTTGAGCTGGGGGACTTCGTTACCAGGACGGCATCGCTGTTGGAAGAGCTGGGGAATTCCTTTTCGTGTGACTTTTCTGTGGACGATTCTGGCGGAGCCAGACTGATGGCTAAGATTCTGTTTAGGAAATTTCCTCTCGAACTGAAAGGCGAGATAATAGCGCTAACAAATAGACGGGTGCCACCTTTGTCCTCCATATTGAGGCTAACTGGAGAAGCAATAAAGAGATTGCAGATTAAGGGCGGTGTCTCCACTGCATTTACATCAACAGTAAGACAGAATACGTCTCAAAAGTTTGGTAGGGGGAACGCTATTACTCCTTCTTTTCATGTGGATGTGAACAATGCAACTTCAACCGGGTATTCCCGCACGTTGCCACCCATTCTCTCAGTTACATTCTCTTGTGGACCAAAGACAGTGTCAGTGAATTGCCTACTGGACACGGGTAGTGGGCGGACATATCTGGCGGCAGATGTACTGAGAACTTTGTGCCCAATCGAAACCCTTGGTGTCAATTGTCAGCTGAGATTGTCTACCTTTCTAGGTGAGTGTCAGCGTGGGTTCACAGAGGTAGTCCTGGGAGTTGACTTGGGTTCTGGAAGGACTGTGACATCTCCTGTCTTGGTAGCCGATGGTATGGACTTGTCGGTTCGAGTGGCCAACCTGGAATCTCTATTGCGTGTCTTTCAGGATGCAAAATATGCTTTGGTCGGCCAGTTTGAGACTGGAAAGGATTTAATACCGATCAAGGGAATAATTGGGTTAGACCTGATTGAACACCTGGACTCATTAAAGCTGATCCCGTGTTTGAATGGATGGGCCTTTGCAACCCCGCCTGGATTGGTCCCGTTTGGAGCAGTGGACTCTTTTTTCTTGGAAGATAAGCCCCTCTCTGAGGTTACTCACCTCTCGTTTAATTCGGTAATGGAACATACCCCCCAGGTCGATTCATCACATTTATGTTTTGTCCTTGAAACACAATCAACATACCTGGATCCCATGGCGGAGTGCTTTCCTGACAGTATGGTACAAAGAGGACTAGAACAAATGTTTACGTTGGAATCTCTGGGGCTTCCCAGTCAGGAGGACTTTTCTGATTACGATAAAGTTCAGATGAAGCGATTTGAGGAAACGGTAGAGCTTCGGGATGGAAGCTATTATGTGGAGCTCCCCTGGCATCACGATAGATTAGCCAGAGTCCCCTCTAATCATGCAACTTCCTTGCATGTTTTAGACCGGGTAGCAGCAAACTTGACTAAAAGAAAAATATATGATGAATATTTGGAGGTGTTTCGTCAGCAACAGGAGGACGGTATAATTGAAGAGATTTTTGTCTCCCCTCAGGAGTTCGACAAATATGTGTGGATACCACATAGACCAGTTTTCAAGTCGGACCCTACGGCAACTACCAGGATAAGACCAGTGTTCAACTGTAGTTTGAAGACAGGAGATGGATTATCGCTGAACGAAGCAGCATATTCTGGCGTTAACTTAACAGGGGACATCTTAAAGTTGTTGCTGGCCTTTAGAGCCAACAATTATGTGCTACTAGCAGACATTCGACGAGCCTTCCTAATGATTCGGCTTAAGCTGGAGGCGGATAGGAACCGGTTTTGCTTTTTTCTTAAACAAGGAAATTGTTTGCGCTGCTTCCGCTATACCACCTTGATATTCGGGTTTACTTCCAGCCCATTTGTGTTGGGGTGCATCTTAAAATTGCATGCGGCAAAATACCCTCAAGATGCTTGCCGCAGAATGATGGAGGACCGGTTTTATGTGGATAACCTTGTGGCATCCGTGGCAGACGCGAGTGAGCTTACTACATTGTATTCCCTTGTTAGAGAGCGTTTGCTGGAAGGGGGCTTTATTATCCAGTCATGCAACTCAAACAGTCAGGCGCTCCGCAATAGGATGAAGGAGGATGGTACTCTAAGTATCCATGAAGAGGAGTGGGAGAGAGTACTGGGCTACCGATACTCCCCACATTCGGAGGAGTTGTATGTCGCTCCGGTAAAGTGCAATCCTGACGTGACAACTAAGAGAGGTGTTCTTTCAGAGTCAGCTAAGGTCTTCGATCCGTTGTCCCTATGTCTCCCGGTTACTATCCGCAGTAGAGTGCTAATCAGGTCCATGTGGAAGAATGGTGCAGGTTGGGATGATCCACTCCAGCCAGCGATCTTGAGCGATTGGAGAGAGCTAGCCAGGGACCTTTCAGGGTTGAGTGATTTCCGTTTTTTGCGCAAGGCGCTTATGGCAGGGCTGCCTGGAGATATGTACCTGTTTTGCGACGCGTCCAAGGAAGCATATGGGTTTGCCGTGTATATCGTACAAAATGGTCGGTCATCCTTATTATTTGCGAAAGCTAAGGTAGCACCTATGAAGGACAAGACTTTGCCTGTGTTGGAACTAATGGCCGTTTTCCTCGCCTTCAAGTGTCTCCCCACAATCCTGGACAATTGTGAAGGATTTGTTCCCGAGAATTTGTGTATAGCCACGGATGCACAGGTGGTCTTGCCCTGGATTTTATCTCAAAACATGGCTAGCAAAAATGTTTTTGCAAAAAATAGACTTAAAGACATTCTGCAGATGAAAGTGGAGTTGGAGTCTCGCTATGGCTTGAAGACTCTCTTCAGATATGTTGATAGTACACTCAACCCGGCAGATTTGTTAACAAGAGGATTAACATTGAGAAAGTTCCAATCCAAGATGAAATTTTGGTGTTCAGGCCCTTCCTGGCTATGCGAAGGAATATCTCAATGGCCAGGACAGGATATGCCCTGTTTGAGTGAGATATGCCAGCGAATAACCCGCAGTTCAGCAAATTGTTCTTTGATCCATGATCAAGAGTACACTTCGGCCATACCTTTTCAGAGGTTTTCCTCATTCTCTGGTTTACTGACTGTTACTGCCTTGGTGTTTAAGTTCCTAGCCATCCGATTTAATCGACAATGGGACTACAACTCTAAGGCAGCGATCTACCTTATGAAGACAGTGCAACAGCAAGAATTTCCCGTGGAAGTGGAGTACCTAAAGGAGCCGAGTGGTAAACCCATGCCAGTTAGGGTTCGTGCTCTGGATCTTTTTCTGGACCCTGACGGTTTGATTCGATCTCGGGGAAGAATCAACCAATCTTCCCACTTTGGTTATGAAGTTAAAAACCCCATTCTGATAGGGAAACATCATCCTGTTACCAGACTCATCATTTTAGATTGTCATGAAAGGTGTTGCCACCTTGGAACTGGGTCAACTCTAGCGGAGTTGAGGCGAAGCGGTTATTGGGTCCCGCAGGGTCGACAAGCTGTGAATAAGGTACTGGCTGTTTGTGCCAGATGTAAACGTTATAATTCAACGCCAGTGACGCCGAATGCTGCTGCTGCCCTGCCGTCGCACCGTACCGATTTCAGAGTCCCCTATCAACACACTGGGATTGATTTTACTGGCCATCTTTGGGTGAGTGACGGGAAACGAGATACGAAAATGTACTTGCTCCTGTTCACTTGTTTGAATATCAGAGCAATACACATTGAAGTAGTTCCCAACATGAGCGTACCCTCTTTCTTCCAGGCACTGGTTCGATTTACTAACCGATATGGCGTTTCCGAAACCCTTTATAGTGACAACGCGAAAACGTTTATAGGAAGTGGAAAGATTTTCGATCGTCTCTCTCTTTTTACGGACTATCAAAGAAAATACGGTCCTTGTAAGTTAAAACTTAAAACCATTCCCTTGTTCTCTCCTTGGTATGGAGGAACATGGGAGCGATGTATCAAGACCATGAAGAATTGCCTATTTAAGATTCTTGGCAGGGGTAGATTGGATTACTTTACCCTTCTGACAGTGTTATCGGATATTCAGAGGTCTGTTAATAACCGGCCTCTTACTTACCAGGTGTCAGCCGACAAAAATGCTACTCCAATTACCCCTAATATGTTCCTTAAGCCCAATCAGAGCCCCGGGCTATTGATACGACTGGATAGAGAGGATAGAACAACCTTGTTGCCTCCCAGCAGGGAGAGGCTAATTCAAACCTTGGAACTTAGGGACCAATGTCTGACAGATTTCCACAAACTATGGTATGAGGAGTACCTGCTAGAGCTGGGAAGGAAGATTCCTGGTCGATCCCGACTCAGTACAAGAACCCGCCTCCAGAAGGATGATGTTGTGCTGATTAAGAGTCCTTTGAAACCCAGACCGTCTTGGGTCTTAGGAACTATTACTGAACTGATTCCAGGCCATGATGGTGTCGTTAGAGCAGCACGTGTACAAAAAGGGGAGGGCTTGGAGGAAGTACATTCCCTGAAACATCTGTACCCCTTAGAGCTTTCTAGGACTTCTGAAGGACCTCCTATTGCGGAGGGAGGGGAGACGTTGGATTCACCCCTAGTGTTGAAGAGCAGGTCTGGTTGTGTCCCCTGTGCAGCTCTCCGCAGCAGAATCAGAATATGATCGGGTGTGACTCGTGCGACGATTGGTACCATTTCCGATGTGTCGGTATCGACTCAGAACCTCCCAACAGGCAAAAGTGGTATTGCCCAGAATGTGCGCCCCTTAAAAAACGACGGGGTAGACCTAGCCTGCTGCCTGCTTGATTGATATCTGGACTGATCGACTACTGCTATATTGTACTAACAGTTGTTTTTTGATTAAGTATTTTGGTGTCATTTTTATGTAACTTTTTCTTTTTCTTTTCTCTCTTCTACCTTTTGTTTTTTTTTCTCGTTTTTGTCGGGAGTGTGTGAGAAAATAAAAATAAAAATAAAAATAAAAAAAGGAGATTGCTTACTTGGTGGCGCCGGCCTCGAGGGCGGAATTCTAATCTGAGTGGTTGAGAGAACGAGTCTCTTATAGACTTGGAGGAGTAGGGGGAGGCACTATTCTTCTGTTATAAAAGAATTGTGTCTCTGACTAGCACCAGTCCTGTTAACGACTTACTGGTGAACGGTTGGCACAAATTAGTTACTCGCTGCTCGCCGTACTACAAAACTTGTTACTCGACCCAGTAGGGGGGGTCGCATAGGGCATCCTTTGCAACCCCTCGGAGCTTACGCTATCACCGGGTAATCTACTTTACCCTCTAAATAGTTTTTTTTTCCACACGTTTAATGTTCACTCGTTTAATGTACTCTTGTTTAATGTACAGGGTGACCCTCCCCCAAAAAAAACGGACCCCAACTCTAATTAGGCCCCGTTTCTTAGTGTTTTGTCCAAATGAGATGAAACGTTGGTCATAACTAGTTTATTATATTCAAAAGATCACATCAAAACACTAGGGCCTTTTTTTCTCTGTTCTAGATGGCTTCCATTTAGCTTTTGTTTTTTTGGGGGGGGTGGGGGGTCACCCTGTACTTTTGTTTAATATACTCTTGTTACTAATCCAGTCTTTTCATTCGTTCAGTGAGAAAAAAAAGAACTGATGTTTGTAGTTAGATTTTTTAGGTGGCATTCATTTGCATATGAGAGCAATTATATTAATAAAACGAATTGAGCAAAACAGGTAGTTGCATTTTGACAGCTTAGAGCAAACATTGGAGTTATGGCTTGCTCGTGTTCATTGTGGTGTCGTTAATTAGAAACTTAAGGAGTTAAATCTGACTAATTAGAACGGTTAAAATGGAAAATTTAAAAAGAAAATGTAACTCCATCCCAAAACAGAGAGATATTTTAGCATATATTTTGTGTGATTAAAAGAAAAACGATCTTAGGGGAAAAATCAGTTTTCGTATATTAATAGATATAGATCCTATCTGATTATTTGTTCAAAAACTCTGCTAGGATTTTGGGTTGGTTGGTTGTTTTTGTTTTACGGCATATCAACCCTTTTCGGGTTATTTAATGCCGAATCCAAAGATTTTGAAGGAACATTTTTTAATATATTTGTTGTTTTCAAATCGGTTTCTATTTAACCCACAGTTGGGACCCTAACAAGTACTACCACTCCGGGTCAGAGTGAACCTGGGAGCAATGGCAATTAAAGGGTGGCTCCACACTCCGCAAAGCCCGCAAGCTGGGGCCTCACCACTGGATATAGTTTAAGGTCATATACAGGACCAGGATTTTGGGTATAGACTTCCGTAAGCACATACATTCAGAAAGTACAGTAATTATAGGATCAACTGGACTCATTAAAAAGAATTTCAAAAACTACCTGGCAAATATACCCGGTGAAAGAAGTGCAAGAGAGATTCAAACAATTGCACTTAAAGGGACGATCAGAATCGGAAGAAAGATCTCTCGATTGGAATATATAAGATAACTGGTGAATGTTTGGAGTCCGCTAAGATGCCCCATCCCCAGCTTGAATAAACTGATAAAAAAATTGAAAAAACAGTATTTACTAGAAAAGTGAAACATTTCTCCAACGGTAATTTATTTTATAAGAATAACTGTTATAATTTTTTTGCAAAGGTTAATATTATAACACTCATATATTCTCAGAATGTCACGCATGCAAATTGAAGAAGGAATAAGATGTAAACAAAATAAAATTTGAACAAAAGAATTTACGAGCTCTAATTATGTGCTTTTCAAGTAACTACCCTGTACATCACTCAGAGTACTTGGATAAGTATATTTCATTTTAATCAAAAATGGGTTAGGGCTAATATTATGTGTGTGCGTGTGAGGGGGAGATCACGTTCGTTCAGGATATTCAGAAAAAAAAACCCCAAAGGAATACAGCTTTTTATTTTATTTGACGTGAATTGAAAATTAAACACATACTCAAGTGACATTCAATCTGTGCGAGTACAACTGACTTTCCCCTAAAAAGGAAGTATCTAGGGAATATCAAATTCACAAGCGGTCCCCAGTCATATATATATTAAATATATATCTCAGTCAGAGGAGATGACAACCTTACGTTTTTGCAGTTCTTGCAGGGAGATTTCAATGTTCTCCTACATACAGTGCCTCGTATTCCCAAATGATCACCCATCTGATACTGACAAGGCTAAAAGTTGCTTAACTTCAGTGATGATAATGAGAACCGGCGTGTCAATGTGATTATGCTGTGTATGAATTAAAAATTTTAGCTACTAAAGCAATAAAGTAGTAACATGCGGTTCAGGGATTGAAGCAGAAGTATACAGAGGTCCTCAATTATTCCAGGAAAACTAAATTTACTGAAATTTCTATGAAGGTCACTTTGTTTGCATCCCTTACCATCAAATCAATATCGAATACAACCATGAAACCAAGCCATGATATTCTACACCAGCATGCCATAATCATACGCTATAATAAAAAAAAACGAATGCAGCCGTATAAGTCATGATGCAAAAGATGCCTTGCTTGATCTTGAGGAAAATAGGGTCTTTCACGGCTGAAAGCACCCTTTCCGAGTCCAACATTCAAATTCTTCAACAGAACAATCACAGGTAACATGAATTGCAATAAATACATAGAAGATACTGCCAAGTCTGCAGCAAAGAAGAAAGGCTCCATCTATCGGGCTAGAAAACTTATGTCACCTACCAGTATTATATATATATATATATATATATATATATATATATATATATCCCTATTAGTAAAAAACAGTCTAAAACCTAATAGATCCTAAATTGTCTACCAAGATCCAGTCACTATCCCATCACCAGACTGTGCTTAGTCTCACGGGGACTTCAATGGAATGTGCTCCAATATATATGCAATCCAACAGGAAACAAAATCGCACACCTTCACTGTAAATTTTAGCAAGATTCCGGAAGCCTTTTTACTTCTTTGATTGTACAACTGGCCTTTGGAATACCCTCCCGTTCTTCATCTTTATCCGATTGTATCAACATGCAGTAATGTAACTGTAACATAGGCAAGCATCTTCCTACACAATTCCCCACTTAGGATAGCTCTATAAACCTGACCCTCTAAGTTACATCTCAGTGGAAGTGTATCTTATTAGAGTGAACTGAAGTAAAATGAAGAATAAATAAAATAGTACACACACACATATATATATATATATATATATATATATATATATATATATATATATATATATATATATATATATATATATATATACACACACACAGAAAGAAGGAATTTGGTTGTCCATTATAGGAAAACCAACCTGCTGGCAGTTAGAAAAATACCTATGAGAACCAATGAGAGAAACATTTCACAAGGAACCTCGTTGTAATCAATAATATTGACCTTCAAAATCATTTGCAAACTCAACGACCCACTTATCGATTATGTACAGTAAGATTAATAAGAAAACTAAGGCAAACCGAAATTTATTTTGTAGTTTCGTGTAGTATAACAGTCAATGGGAATAAAAGTAAAGTTTAGACTGTATTACATCCACCAACGAAGTTATGTTTTCAGTCGAGCTTATTTGTGTGTGTACAGACCGCTTGACCAATCGTCACTAAACTTTAGTAAAATATAAGTCATGATTCAACTTAGAACTGATTTGAGATATCTAAATGGAAAGATGAAAGTTAAATATTTAATGATAATTTTGGTTCTGTTCATCATAGGAACTTGCTATTGAACCCATATTATAGCCAATGAAGTAGCGCATTTTGCTTAATCTTTTGACTTTGAAAAATTTGTTTGTGATTGAAATTTTGACTTAATTTGAATTTCCAATTGATCCAAATCTGATATATGGATCTGATATTTTTTTATAACAGTAACTGATTGTAGCCATGATTGTTTGCTCATTGACTTCCTGTTTCTGTTGTCAATGTGGATGGATAAATAGACATCGTCAGACAGAAAAGAAAGCCATTATTAACATGGGGAAGACTGGGGAGTTCACATTACGTGAGAGGACGATAATCATTAATCTGATGGAACCATATCTTTCTCTTAACCATGTTCAATCTGTAGAATAGAAACTCGAAATCAAGAAAGAGTAGACACTCCTGACTAGATCCCAGTAATCACTGTGTTAAATTTCAGTTTGATCTGATAAATACTGATTTACTTATCGTTTCCACGTCATAACAAGAGAATATATCACACAATGTAGAGAAGTAGGGTCAAAATAAGACTTTCGTCCATTCTTATGTTGTCTGGCAGAGATATGCAGTTTCATGACTCACATATGTTCTTTTTGGTCCCCCAATAAAAGGCAGGTGAACCTATAAATTCACCCTTATCTGTTCATCGGTCTGTACTTTTCTCAATAACTACGCCTTGGAATTTTTGGAAATTTTGCACAAACAGTGAACATGATATGATTAAAAAAGTAACAAAACGGATTTTCCAGGAAAAATCGGGTTGCCCCCTAGGGGTGCCCTCGGGTTAAAATGGCTAAAATTGACATTTTTGTGTTTATTAAAATAAATTGATGCCTTGGATTTTTCTAAAACTTTCTGAAAATTGTAACTAATTGATTTCTATATAATGTTGTTTATCTATACCTCGCAATAACTCTTGGATGTGCCCCATGGGCTCTTTTAGGACTAATAAAAACACTCCATTTTTGTGACTATTTTACAATATTTGTCCAAAATTGACAGTTTTTTATGGTGGTAAACTCAAATTTAAATATGTTAAGGCCTTGGGGGCATTTTGGGCTAACTGGGGGGAGCGGTGCAAATGATGAACTTTGTCATTTCTTTTGTTTTCATGGCGCAGAACTCAAATTTACATATGTTAAGGCCTAAAACTGCATCATTTGTTCATTTTAACTAGGATTTGACATCTCCTGAGAACTTTTGCGCCAAAATGGCTAAATGGAGACTTTTGGGGCTAAATGTTAAGAGTGGTTGTAGCTAGACGAGTGATTGTTTTTAAAGTTTTGCAGGGATAAGGGCATAGATAGAAGCTCAGTCGAGCACTTTAGATAAATGACCACTTAAGAATACTTTCTATTGATTTGTCATCCAGTGGAATGCTTGACCGCATTACATAACAATGGCATGTAAATGTAGGATAATATTTTCAACTTGTCTACTCTCCCATTTTCTACCCCCTTCCTCCCAACGCTGATAAAAAGGAATTAATCATTTTTATAAGTGGTAGAATTGGGACAATTAATTGAAAGTGTTGGAATATTGATTTTTATTCAAGCATCGATTCGGCAACGCAGAATTCTTTTGAAGAGGCAAATGATATTTCAAACTATCCTGAAACGAGCGTGCGTCCGAAAATAAATGTTTGAGAACCACAGCCATTGGGAATGGAATAATAAGATGGAAAGGAGAGAAAAGAAGTTTCCTTAAAAGAAACGGAAGATCCACTAATAAAATTCTTCACAGAGAACGTGATAAACTTGCTGATCCCTCAAGCGAGAACAGCAAAAAATAAATAATTAAAAAACAATAATAATACCAATAATAACAATATGCGCAGTTTCTTTATTGAGTGCGAAATTATATTAGGAAAGAAAGAAAGTTATTTACTAAGAATTTCTTTTTTCTGATATGAAGCCAAGGACGTTATTATCATAATGTTGAGTAATTCCAGTCCATCAAAATCTGTAAGACATTCTCTTATTTGAAGATGACCATTCTTCTCAATCATATGATAGGCTCTTCTCTCTCGTCCCTGTCCACGTGAAATAGCAGCATCTATAGTTTTCACAGAAGACGACTGTTGCCAACTCGAGACTCTACAAAGAACGGCTGCCTGACCGACACAGCCAAAGGACTTTCATCATACTTTCTTCAATCTGAACACTGTCCAACTTTTTACTGCTCAAATAAATGGTTCAGTTGTTTCGTGCTTTAAAGAGGTTTGTAATTTATTCTGTGTTCGAAAACTACTAATTATTTTATTAGTGTGCTAACAAGAAAAGCCTTAATTGGTTCCAATATTCCATATGTAAGTTATATGAAATAGATTATTCATTAATGAACTAACCGCCAATCAAAGCTCATATAATAGATTTGCCCAGCTAAATATAATAAAGCATTCCAACTTTTATATAAAATGGATTCAGTGTTCTTTTCAGTTTTACTTATTCTGGTAGTAATTCAACTAACTGGAAAATTCTATAATTTTATTATATTTACTTTAATATTTACAGGTTAAAAATACATTCTGTGAAAAAAAAAATCCTTTTTTTCTTTCAATTTAAATACTAATGTTTAAAATGTTGAAATATTAAAGTTTGAAAAGAAATATTTCAAATTCTAATGTAAAAGAAAATTTATTCAAGCAAATGTTTTCATTAAATGTAAAACATTCAAGAAAGCATGACTTGAACAAATCAATAATAAAAAAAAACATGATCAATTTATGGGTGGCATAAAAAGATAGCTTTGTTTTTTTTATCACAAACATAACATTTTCGAAAACAAAACTGTAAAGTTTGAATCAATAATAATAAACTAATATTGGACATGGTTATTATTTAGAATTAGTGAAATGAAACCTGTTTAGTATTTAATTTAAAAGATCATGAGGATGTCCAGGATTTGCCAAAATAAAAAATAATTACATTATTCAATATCCACCCTTTCTGTAATATAAATGGGATTTAAAAAATATCAAACATAATTTAGTGCTGAGATGTAACAGAGCGCTGACGCACGTATGGCAGCTGTATGCAAATGTCAAACTGCCTGCAGAGTGATATCACAGATCGACGACCACGTTCAGAACGATAAGGATCACTTTAGAGATCACGAACACTTTTTATTCGGGGAAAGTACTCAGAAATAAACCTCGTTGTTTCAATGGGGAAAAAGTAAGAGAAGTTATTTTTTATTTTTTATTTTTTTTACAAAGGCATCACCACATTATCAAGGCCCAGAAGCCACTCAAGGATAAGGGTTAAAGAGTGTACAGTAGAAATTGGTCAATATAGTAATCATTAGTAATGAAAATTTGGTAAATTTGATAACTTATATGGAACGGCTCATCAAGAACTTATTTACTTTAGACTTGAACACAACCATATTGTAGTCAGCCGGAAAGCAGGAAAACGGAAGACAATTCCACAGGCGTGCAGTTCTAAGAAAGAAGCTTCGATCATGGAATCTACGTTTAGGTTTAGGCACAGATAAAGAGTGGGGGAAATTATTGATAGTGTTTACAGCTAGACGAGTGTTTCTTGTGAAAGTTTGGCGAGGGGGGACCATAGATTGAAGCTCAGTTGAACACTTTCCATGAAAATAACGATACATCAGAGACAAACTCGCAACATCTCTTCTGTGCGATAGAGGTTGCAAGGAGGAGAAAAGGACATCTCCTACGAGGCTACGAAGTCTATTTTGAACTCTATCAAGGCAGGACAAGTCCTTTCTAGCAGCTCCTGCCCAGATGTGGCAACAGTATTCCATCCTTGGACGTACCTGGCTCTTATATAGATAGAGAATAGCATCAGCAGTGAGATATCTACCGGATCGATAGAAGGATCCCACCATTTTTCCAGCGGCCTTGGCAACAGATTTGATATACGTGTTCCATTTAAGATCAGGAGTAATGGTCAAGCCCAGAAGCTTGTCAAAACTTGAGGCCTCCTGAAGACGAGAGCCATTCATTTCAATTGATGACAAATGTGGATTAGAATGTTGATGATGTAAAGAGAGAAGCTTGGTTTTAGATGCATTAAAAGTAACCAGCCACTCCTTTCCCCATTGTACTACGTGCTCAAGATCAGAGGAGAGAGAATTGGAGAGAACTTGCTCGTTTACTGTCTTAGATGTGCTACCATAAATGGTAGTGTCGTCAGCATAAATGTCTACAAATGATGTAAGGATATGATTTGGAAGATCATTAATGTAGATCAGGAAAAGAGTTGGGCCCAGGATGGATCCCTGAGGGACACCGGCATTAATACTGTGAGCTTCTGATTTTTGCCCCTCAACTACTACTCTTATGAACCTATCAGAAAGAAATGATTTAATAATTGAGAAGACTTTTCCAGCTATACCATAGCTAGCGATCTTATGAAGTAAACCTTTATGCCATATCCTATCAAAGGCTTTAGATATGTCAAGAGCAATTGCCCTAGAAAGATTGCCACCGTCGAGAGATTTGCTAATCCTATGCGATATAACTGTAAGGACATCTGCTGTAGATCTAGCAGAACGGAAACCATATTGAGTGTCACTAAGAAGGTTATTTTTGTTGAGATGGTTGATTACTTCTGTATTTAACACAGATTCTAGCAACTTACTCATGAAGCACAGGAGACTTATTGGCCTGTACTGAGAGGGGGATGAGCGATCACCTGAATTCTTAAATACAGGGCATACTGATGAGATTTTCCAGGGAGATGGGAAACTATTCTCCTTAAGACAACGTTTAAACAGTTTTGTAAGTATGGGCGCTAGTTCAGGTTGAAGTTTTTTGAGTACTATAATTGGAATACCATCAGGGCCAGTTGCTTTACTCGAATCAAGGTTTTTGATTAGCTTGTCTTCTGTTCCTTGCGATATACTCTGCTACAACGTGTTGGGCCTCGAGTTCCTGCACGTTAATCTGTGTATAAACGAGTACTACGTTACAGAGATGATTTTGCACGTTTCAAAGATTTCAATAAAGAGAAATAGTTGTCTTTAAATTATTGAGATGAACTCAGGTTTTCCAGGTCAACTTTCTCTTAATTCCGTTTTCATCATAATCCACTCTTTTCCTACTAACTTCCCACTCAGAAGTTTTCTACTCCCACTTTATCGTAGCAAATCTCCTAATTCCACCACCAATAAAAGCGTGACAGAGAACGAAAGTAATAATATTATAATTATTTATGACCCTGTTGAAGTACACTTCAAACAACAATTGAAAAAAAAGAGGACATTTTTTATAGTAAAATATATTGTACATTATATATATATATTTGGTAAAACTGGTAATTAGTAAAAAACCTGAAGAGAGTGCTAAATATTATTGCAGAGCAAATATGTGTTTTATTTATTTATTTTTATATTCAGACTTCTGTAAGGTCTGACGAGGCTGTTGGCTCGTAAACATGGTCCAACATCTGAAACATATGTAACCAAACAGATAAAACGGTAATAAAAAAACATTATATATATATATATATATATATATATATATATATATATATATATATATATATATATATATTAGCATTTCAGCTCGGCGTTGCCCGGGTGTTTGGAGGTGTATGTTGAGCAAAAAAAAAAAAAAAAAAAAAAGCGGTTAATATTTTAAAATTTTACCCCTATTATGACCCCTTAACACTTATTGGTTTTGGCTCAAATAAAGTTATTAAGTTAGATCCATGTCCAAAGAACCTATATCTAAAATTTCAAGTGTTTAGAACCTATATCTAAAATTTCAAGTGTGTTTTGTCCCGGATGTTTGGAGGTGTATGTTGAGCAAAAAAAAAAAAAAAAAGCGGTCAATTTTTTTAACTTTGACCCCTATTATGACCCCTTAACATTTATTGTTTTGGGCTCAAATTAACTTATTAAGTTAGATCCTTGTCAAAGGAACTTATATCTAAAATTTCAAGTGTTTAGACCCAAAATTTTCGGAGGAGTTTGGTAGAGTTCTCAAAAGTCAAATCATTGAACTTTGACCCCTTAACAGCCAAATTTCTGGCCGAAAACAGATTACAAAGATTTCCCCAAATCCACTTGATATAAGGAGCTAAAAATACAACTTCAACGTAAAAACCTAGCCAACGATAAATGTTATATGGGTATATTCAAACACAGGAAACCAAAAATTTTTCCCTTTGTCAAAAACATCGTTCATGGAATAGGCGGAGTAAAAGAATAAAATAAAGGAAGCGAGAATCAGGAGACTGTCAAAAATGAGAGCAGAATTCTACATAGGTTTAGTATCATTATATCTTGATTTTAATCTTCGTAAAGGGAACATACATTTGGTGCCAACTGTTCTGTTTGAGGAATTAATTTTACCCATTCTGTGACGAATATTCTTCTAGTACTACATATTATTGTCGGCTCAAATCAGATCTCTTCCGGATCTAGGCAACAGATCAACAACACTCTACCGGATATGGACACACCGAGGACCAAAAGAGAGAAAAAAGAAAGAGTGTGTAGGGGATCCATGCATCTTTTACAATCCTCAAATAAATAATTACAGATAATTGAATCAAAGAAACAATGACAAATATCCTCTCATGAAAAGGGGATTGACACAAAAAGGGTTTGGTTCAAAACGAATTCAATCTTCCTCCCCGGTCGCCAGAAGAACATGGCTGCCAACATCAAATGAAATGTGACGCCATCTTCCTTCTCTACTCGACGACATTAAGCTACCAACACTTCAAGTATCGTTATCCAATAAAATAGAGGGACACTCTTACAGTTAAAGCCTAGATACACTATTTTATTTTATATCTATTATTTTACTAAATACGAGTTAATAAAAATTTGTTTCCCTAGGGCTTTTTACCTCTCTCTCTCATATATATATATATATAATATATATATATATATATATATATATATATATATATATATATCAATAACACAAAATACATGCTAAAGAATTAACAAGTTTTGAGATTGAGTTATGTTTGAAAAAAAAAAGAATCCTATTTTAATTGTTGGAATTAGCCTTCATTTATAAATAGAAAAATTATCTCTCACTTGGCTTTCTATGTATATCCTTCGCTATCTTGATACAACCATTTTCTAATATTTTATATTTGTGTGAGCATTAAGATAAATAGTGACTCTTTATTTCCACCTAATGTACATAATGTGTTCACACACACACTAAACATATACATACATTACATAGTGTTTTTGACTTCCAGGCCGGTAATAATAAAGACAAACACAGTATGTTGTTGAAGTACATGTTATGATTCCGGGACCATAACTGCCATTAATCGCTATCCCAACGATTATCATCTCTGTGTAAGTTCATTTATTCCAAACATGGGTACATCAGCTTATTCCATAGCAGCAAAATATTTGGTCACTTTACTTTAAGTAAAGAGACTTATTATCTTAAGTTGTACAGAAAGTATTTCTTAACAGATATAAGTTTATGAATTTGGGGGATGAAATTAAAGTCGAACAAATAATGGTTGTGGTTCTGACCTAACGGGTCACATGTACGTCTAGTATTTTAATCGATTCACTTATTTTTTATTCCAAAACAGGTCTCTTTATTTGCTTCAATGTTCAGTTTTTATTCTTCACTCTCGCAACCATATAAAAACGTTCACAATTTCTTGGTTCAATTTGCTGCTAATTCTCAAAAATCAGAAGCAAATAGTGAAAAGGCAATATTCTTCTCACGAATGCTTGAAAATCATGACTATATTGTATCACTCCCATCAGGTAACTAAGAGTTTTTCTTTCTCACGTAACATTTTGTTATTTAGCATGTTGTCTTGTGAATGATTGTGTAAACTAATAAACAATCTCAGTATTATGCATCCTTATAAGAATTTTGAGCTATAAATGTAATATTGCTGACGTGCAACGTTAGAACAACATACTTCAAGTCCAGCTGAAACATTTTTAAAACGTTTTTTTTTTTTTTAATTCTTAATTTCGTGAAATTATTTGAAGACAAAATGACAGCTTTTGTCTAACTAAAAAAATCGAGAACTTGACTATAACATCAGTTTATGGAGAATGATATATTGAAAAGAATAACAAGGATTTAACACGTCTTTCAGCTGTAAAGCCACTTCGTGGGTTGTTAAATATGTCTTAGTAAGTGTTGTTTTAAAGGTATATCAACAGATAGGATGACCTTTTATAGAATATCACACTGGTTACCAATGTCTAGACATGGAAATTGGAATGTAATATTGAGATTGGACAGCATATATAGAACAGTGACAAAACTAATAAAATGATTAAACATTATACATGGAAAGATTAGAACATTTGAGGATTAACTACTTTACTAAAAAGAAGAATGAGATGTGGTTTGATTGAGATATTTTATTTATCTCCCTTCAATGGTGTGAAGATTAAATGCGGTGTAAGGAAAGTGAGATTCAAAAAGCCAGTTCCATGAAGCAAGAGTATTCTGACTGACCAAAAATTGTCAACCATATCCCGGTAAAAGCGTCTTAGGTGATTAACAATAAACCCTTTCTCAATAGGTGAGAAGCCTGGGAAGGTGGATCTCGTAAAACTGAACCGGATCATACCTCAGACCAATAGACAACAAGTCATTCTAAACAATGGCCTAGACTTTGCCGTTTTGATTTTGAATTGAGATAGTCAAAATAATTATAGCATATTAAACTTTAATAGATATTAATAGGTGCATTTCTTCTGAAAGATTATTGTAAAGGTAGATTTGAATCTTTTGCTGATGGAATTAAGATTAAGAACAGCAATAAGGTGGAACATTTGAAGATGAATTCATAAATAATGGTAAAACAAAAAATCTAAAGAGCATTTTTATGAACTATCAAACAGAATATTAAAAAAAAATTCCATCTGTATATTGATATTCTATTGTTAATGTAAATGTTATTGCTTGCATACGAGGGGCTATGTACAGGACATTCGATGTCCATGCAGCACTAAACTGCACTGGTATAAACGTTATTGCTTGAAGTGTGCACCTAAGATAACACTGCAACACTTTAAAATAAAGTACAGAACATCTGTGACCATCCATTGTTAATGTTCTCTTTGTCGAATTAGGTACAGTTTTTTTTTTTTCAAAATTGTCATTTTCGAAAAGTTTGCAGAGAATCTTAGTAATGTAAGCAATGAACACGATGAGAAAGTCTATCAGGATATTTCAGTGATGGAAAATGTTTTCAAGAAAAATGGAACCCTGGTATGTTAACAGACTACTGCTGGAATATAAAAAGAAAGGATAACACTAAACGCAAAGATGTTAAGAGAATAAATGTTGTTTAAATTGACAATTCATAACCAATAATAATAATAAAATATTAGTGGGACCAGTGGAAATTGCACAGCGAACTCTTTCATATGTAATATTAATATATTGATTTTGGCAATCTGTGGCTGTTCAACATAAATGGAGACGCCTCGATATTATTGTAGCTCTTTTGTTAAAACTGCAAAAGTATTTATCTAAGTTAGCAAGGACGCCTGGCAGATCCCGGTCATAAAGTATGCTTAAATATTATATTTTAATTTATGCAGATTTCGTATATATTATTATAGTCAATTTCTATAGATTCTTATATATTTTAAAGTGATTTCACAAATAAAAAGAATATCCATATGACTTGGGTGCATCAGCTTGAATCGAAACCAAAACTTATGAAGAAAATATATATAAAAACTTGAGTTCCTTCAGCTATAATAGAAACCAACACTTATGAAGGATTCTTGGTAAAATTATTTATTACAAAAATGGAAGTTCATAACTAAACGACAGTCATTCGTAAGAAAAAAGATGCAAGCGTGACACACCAAATAACACACATGCTATCGTATAATATATAGATGATTTATAGTGCATGAAAACGATGTTTAATCTAGAGAAATAAAAGTCAGATTTAGTATCAGGATATTTTTCTTACACTGAAACAGGCCTTATGTGGCATGCACTACATTTAACCTGAAAGAAGTATGACAAAGACATTATCGAATGTTGCAGAAACATTTGTTTTATTTACACACTTTGATGCACAGGCCATTAATAGCAACTATCTATCGAACATGATGCTGGACCTTCCAAATTTATATTTGTCTAGTTGCCCCTGGGTGTATTTTTAATGAACCACACTATTCTTCCAGGTGAATTGTAGGATGCTGATTTTTCTCAGATTTAACTTAAATAGGGTTCGAGTTCATATTTGAATACACTGACCAAGAAAAATTTTATGTGGACTCTAAGTTAAATTTTAATACAACTTCGATTTCTTTAAAATTTGATTTAAAATGCCTAGAATTTCCGTCCGCCATCTGTTATAATTATGAAATACATTGTTATAAACATTTTCAGCTTTGAGAGAAAACATTGTCTTCTTCATCTTTATTTTGTCAAGCAGAAACCGGTTGACATTAAAGTTAAAGACGAACTTCTTTGCGATGTGGGTGTGATTCATTACAACACCAGATATTTTAAAGTATCGATTTAGAGAAAAGACTATTTGAACCCGATTGATACAAACAATGTTGACCCAATATTATGCAGCATGATACCAGATTTGAAACTTAATTTCTTTTGACTTTTACAGATAGTCAAAGTGTGAAGCATTAAAAGATAAATGGGGTTTATAAATTGAAATATAAACAGGTTCACATCATCCTTAAATTCGTTTTGCATATTGGCATGTCTTACGCAACTTTAAAAAAATTGACTCCCAAACTAAACTATCTCTAATCAGGTTGTTATCCTTTCTTTTGACTACATTTTTATCACTTTCTTCCATGTTTTCCCTGGCCTTCTCTTCTGGACTGGATCTGTTACTTGTACCTACTAATCCAAGTTTATCTATTAAATATTGTTAAGATCTTACAAGAGATTATATTTCAAATGAAGTTGGACATTACTCATGATAAGCAGAGAAAAGCTATCCAGTGAGCCAATTGAATAATCTAGATTAGAAAGTCTAATTTCTGTTAATGAGCACCCTTATCTTTGGTCAGATGAAGTGAATGATGTGATCAGTGATCTTATATGAAAGCTTATTAGTGTCATGTATTAATATGGAGATTCTAAAAGGCATTAATGAACTGAATGAGTATCAAGACCAAATTGGTCATTTGCTGGATGATGAATACTCAAACATCTAATGATGAACTTGCGGAAACGGTTTTTCCACAAGGAAAATAAATCTAAGGTCTTGACATTCTTGTTATTCTGACTACGATTCTCAATTTAGGTGTCATATTCACAACACTTTGACTGATCTAACAATCCGACCTTCTTCAGACAATTTTTTTTGATGTGAGAATCTTCTAAATGAACAGAATATTTAAATGAAACGAGTTATTTAATCCATAAGAAATAGATTGTTATCATGTTGTTTATTTATGTTATTCTTAGTTATCACCGAAGAATCAAGAGGTGTTGCAATGACTACATCCCTCTAAAAGCTTTGACACTAACACTGGTGTTGAACAAACAACACCAGCGTCCGTCCATCTGCATTTGTGGATGAGTCAGTCAAAGACAAGAACAACGACGTTCTTCAGGCAGCGAAAGAAAACCTCCCAGCAGGCTCTGAACTCCCTCAGAAAGAGTGGGTAACACTCAACCGTATCTGAACAAAGGTTGTCAAAACACGGTACAGCTTGCATAAGAGGAGCTATGTACAGGACACTCAGTGTTCATGCAGCACCAACCTGCAGGCTATCATATGCATCTTTGCAGACTGTCCCATAAGCGAGGCAGGCTCTGATGCAGACTCAAGGGATGCCTCAGACACTGCCTGACGATAGACCTTAAGATGAAGTGAAACGCTATGATGATTACTATAAAATTAAATTGGCACTTACGTGCATTAAAGTCTCCCATATTTGATACATAAATATTGCTTGATTCAAACAAGAATTTTCCTGCTAAATTATCCACTAATAGACTCATCGCTAATCAAAACTAGATTTGACCATCTGAGCATAATGGAACATTCAAGCCTGCTTATAAACTGATTTTCCAGTGTTCTTTTAAGTATATTTGCTTGTAGCTCAATCAATCAAATAGTTGAGCACTAACTACTAAATCCTATAATTACTACCCGTAGTAAGGATAGAACCTTCAACTCCCAGAAGACAATCAGTTAAAACTAATTGTTAACTAAGAGTTAACCATTAGACGATTAATCTACGTGAAGTAAGAAGAGTATTGTAGTGTAAATAATCGAAAGAAAATAAAGATTTGTCAGTGTTGAAGTGTGCACGTTTTATATTTTTCCAAATTAAATAACTTTCCATCATCCCTTATGATGTTGTACACGTTGATGCAATACAGAGAACTTACATAGCAACATGAGAACGTCGAAAATTCGGTACTTGTACAGTTTACTTAAGACATTAAAAAATGAAAGTATCGAAAAAAAAAGAGTGTATTGTACGTATCCCTTCTGGACTGAAGATCTAAAAAAAAATTTCACTTAATTTGATAAAGTAGTTTTTTTAACAGCGGAAAAACATGTTTTTAGGACATCACGTTGAAGGTAGCCTTCTTTGAATTTTTTGAACACGTCACAGGGAGATAACTCAGTTTAAAGCGTCCACACTCCCTCCCCATCACTAATACTAGCTTTTCCCCCTAGAAATCGAAACATCACTACATTTTGCTCGGTATCATAAATTGGTTTTCGCTGTAAAAAAAAAAAAAAAAAAAATACTTGATCAAATTAATTGAAATTTTTTTTTGGAGAACTTCATTCTATAGATAAAACTGTACAAGTACCAAAAAGTCTGCAAACTTTTGGAATGTCTTTAAAAGTAACAAAGAAAGCACGAGGTGATAAATATGAAATCTTTCAAAAAATGTTTTCTAGTTTATAGACATGTACATACGTTTTTATTTTACACTGTAGGCGTGTATATATGCAGGTAAACAGGTGAATATTATAATTCAATAACTTGAATGTTATTTCTTCCGCTCGTCACACCAATAATTTCCTGGGTAAGGTTAACACTTTTGTCCAAACTTCCAAACTTCTGTATACGTAACGCACCTTCTCTCAACTCCCAACGTACTTCTGCTAATTCAACTTATTTCTTCAAAATCCAACTTCAAAATGAACCTCCCTCTAAAAAATCCACCCTCTTTTATCTCCAACCAGGAGCATCTCATTTGCATATCGGGTGGTCACATTGCAGGCATATAAAGAGATAAGGCAGCCATTTTTGTTTCTTTCTTCTTCATTCATTTCATTCCACGACCGACCAGTTGAATTATGCACACGTGCTAATTAGGTAAGTCACGTTTCCCTACACATAGAGATGTTTATAACTAAGGGAGCATGTGATACATTCAGTGAGAGTTTCTGCTTTTTAAAAAATGAGGGGGTTAAGGTTTGGAGAATAAACGTAAAAGGTATGAGACGAAATTTGTTTTCTATTTTCATACTTATCCCTGAAAGTATCTATTTACAATGCCTCCCCACGGGAGAGAGTTAGACACCAGGATCGTTTTTTAATGCGGAGAAAAGGTACAAAAATAAAAAACTGTCTCAGTCGTGAAGGACTGTTCCTCCACTGAAAGAGAACAAGAAATGGAAATGCAGCATCTGAAGAACAGATACTACACTTTGATCTTGGCCCCTAAAAGTAGAGAGAAAAAAAAGTTGGAACTCTCCTTAACTGTCAGGATTGTTTTTGTCTCCCTTTTTCTCCCAGTAGCAGTTGTACTTTTCTTTCCTTCTTCCTAACTCACAGCAAGCTAATGCGAACAAGATATCGTCCCTGTGCCAAACAAAAATCAAACATCTTTTTTATGCTGACACTCAAACCCCGACAACGCTCAGATTTGCATTCATCTTATCTTTGTTTTATTTATTTATTTATTTATTTTAGTCTGACGTGTTCCAGGTTCGAGGGACAGTGCACCTCTACAGTAGACACCCGCCAATCCTAAGAGCTTATTGCCGTTACTCACCATATCGTTATCGCACTTTCATTAAAAAATGATTTGGCTGAAAACACTGTCAATAATCCCCCCCACTCTTTATCTGTGCCTAAACCTAAACGTAAATCCCATGAACAAAGCTTCTTTCTAAGAACAACTGCACGCCTGTGGAACTCTCTTCCGTTTACTTGCTTTCCAGCTGACTACAATATGGTCGTCTTCGAGTCCAATGTAAACAAGTTCTTGATGAACCGTTCCCCTTTAGTAATCCAATTTACCAAATTTACACTTCTAACGATTACTATGATATTGTCCTTTTGACCACTGTACACTCTTTAATCCCTATCTTCGAGTGGTCTCTGGGCCTTGATAAGTGGTGATTCCTTTGCAAAAAAAACACAAAAATGTAATAATAATAATAATAATAATAATAATAATAATAATAACATGGAATCATGAAAACTGAAACTGTATGATTGCAAAATACCGCCTCCCTATTTTCTTATTTTTTCATTTTTTTTTTATTTATGTTTTTGTAAGTGTCACCATAAACGGCCAAATAATGAAGGTCAAGGAGGATGGAAAGATCGAGGAAAGAAAGCACTAGTCAAACCTCCGCTAGATGAGTGCAACAAGGACTGAGACCTTGAGGAGGCTTATTGCCATCCAAGTGCCAGTGAAAACTGCCAACGAGAAATCAATGGTTTGCGGCTGTTGTGATAGCACAAATTCTTTTGTAAAGGTTATCGACAGAGGTGGAGAGTACTGGAAATCTGGAAAGACTTGTTGCCACACAGACTTCAGGGAACACCACAAATTCTTCTCAAAGAGCACTCTTTGATGATGGCTTGTGTGATTACTCCTAGTGAGTATAATAATATTAATAGGTCATCAAATCAGAGGCTAGTGTTGATTTGTCATGAAGGTCCAGTTTCTGTAGATGCTATAAAACGTATTGGTAACAAATGCAACATTCAAAAATCATTAGTGGAAAAGCACTCCGAAATGAATTGTGACGATTTACCAAGTAATCAAACAATGGGGGAGATACCTGCTGTTTTATTAACATTATTGGCTTCATGTGTTTATGTGTAGACGACAACATGGTCATCTTCAAATCCAATTTTGTTTCAAACGTAAGCCTGACAGACAATAGAAAATAACTTTAAACCTATTTAAGGATACTCTCTTTACACTAAAACCATTTTCTCACAGAAGAGACGTTGCTAGTCTTCCTCTACTCTATCGTTATTTTCACGAAATAGAGTTAATCTGGTTCCTCTTTATAATATGTTTACAGTAAGAATTCCTCGTATTACCAAAATTTTCAAACATTTTAGTTTCTTTTTAGTCGCGTGCAAGCGACTAAGTCACTCCGTTGGTCCATTGGTCTGTCCATAACACTTTTGTGCTTGGCCTTTTTGGCTAAGATCAAAGGTCTGTTGTTAATAGATGTTGTTATTAGCTTTTTAAGCTTTTCTTGGTCTTTTGGCCAAAATCAAAGTACGAAAGGGTGAATGCGGTATAATAGTGAAAGATACTAGCTGGGAGAAACTTTTGATTTTGTTTAATTCTGGAATGACAAGGATGACCAACGACACCAACACTCCCCCCCCTTTTGAGTTGGCCATGTGCCTAAGTTTTTTGTTTAGTGTTGATTTTCAATGTATTTTTAACATGAATAAAGTATTTAATATCTCAAAGTGTAGTATCTGTTCCGGCAGATACTGCAAGCAAAGACCATATGTGGGGTTTCCCCACATATAAGACCTTGGTCAATGTAGGGGCAACCCTTCATACCAATTGTCACTATCCAGCTCCCTACTCCACGGGGAGTTGGTCCCCATTTCCCCTTCACTCCTCACATTAAAAATCAGCCTTGTGCCTAATTTGCTCGGTGGGGAAGTAAATAAATACCAACCCCACATATAAAACTTTAGTCAATGTAGGGGCAACCCTTCATACCAATTGTCACTATTCAGCTCCCCTACTTCCCGGGGTGTTGGTCCCCATTTCCCCTTCACTTCTCACATTAAAAATCGGCCTTGTACCTAATTTACTCGGGGGGGGGGGGGGAGGGAGCAAATAAATACCGGTTTTCTTGGCCTTTTGGCCAAGATCAAAGTGTAGTATTTGTTCTTACTACAGGTTGTACTTGTGTTTGTAACTTTGTGATATAAAGTGGGGGATACCTTTTCTGTATTAATTCAATGTAAAATGATCACCACTTTACAACCAGTCAGTCTCAAAGCCATTCGTGTCATTCTCCAGATCATTCAAGTTGTTTTTAAAGGATTCCAGTTACTTTTTAAGCATTCAAGTCATTCTTAAGGTCAGTCAATTCATTCTTACGTTCATTAAAGTCATTCTAAGTCATTTACTTTTTATTTATTTAAGTCATTTCAGCCCATTTTTTGGTCATTTTTGTTTATCTTTAAGAATTTCATGTCAATCCTACATTCATGCATTCATTCATTACACGAGAGCATGCGACTAATGGCTATCGGCCTTGTTCCACATTCTTGCCACTGAACACATTTTATTTCAAAGAATTTCATATGCGGAACACATAACAGAAATGCCTCCTTGCAGACTACAACAGTCATATTTATATTCAATATCAACAAATACATATTACAAACCATCTTCATAAGTAATCCATTTTTTCATTCCATTAGTCATTTTAAATCGTCCCATAATATTTTTCATCATTTCAGCAGACAGTCCATTTATTTTTTTTATCCCTGAGCCTCGAATTGCTTCTGACTTTGATAAGTAGTGGTAAAACAGTGCAAAACTTATAACATGATTTCACATTTTCCATGATTTATTCCCTGAATATAGATGCAAACGTTTCAATTATAATATTCTGTATCGCAATAGAGACATAGTTTTAATTTTTTTTTTTCAGCCATCTTTAATGCAATCTGCTATAATTGGATCATGTTTAACAAAGAAGTTTAGAATCTTACAAATATTTCCTATGTTCAATTATTTCTTCTTTGTGCTCCTTCCGAGCAATGATCTGATTTATTGTCAACAGAATTATTTTACTAATAATCTTGGTAGAATTTATTTCGCACGTGTTACACTTATGGACTGCCCAACAAGTTTTTTTCAATCACACTCTGTTGGTAGTTATTTAATGCAGTAATCAGTGGTCAACCACGACCTTCATTTAGCAGGTATTGATACAAAATGACGTTATACACTTTAATACAATAGAGACATACCAAGAAGCTAAGATGGCGATAATAAATGATAGCCTTGTGCTTTAAATGTTTCCTGAAAATACTGAAACTGAACTTTATTCAACATTAATTAAAAAAGAATTCAAAATGGATTGGGTAAGGTAAATTAATATAAGTAAATTATTTATTTAGATTGTTGAACATTCTGAAGAGGAATAAAATAAAAAAAGGATGCAAAGTTAAACAATGAAGAATATAAATTTTTATTAACTTACAACATTAATCTGTTTGTTGGATACAACATGTTTTTGTTTCGTTTTACTTTTTAAGCAAATTACCAACAAATACTGTGAATTTACTGTGATACTGATCGTGAGAATCAACAGAAAAAAATCATTAGATATTCCCTAACAGTTCATTTAAACAATTTCGAAGAGGGATGATTAGCAAGTAAGAGGGACGATTAGCACCAATTACTATGATGTAAGCAAACAAACGAAACCCAATGGTAAGGCCTTCTTTTTATGAAGGCCACTGTTCAACTCTGACTAGTTGAGCTACAAGCAAATAAACTGAAAAGAACACTAAAAATCCAGTTCATAAAAAGTTGGAATGTTCCATTATGCTCAGATGAGCTAATCTACACTATAAATTCTGATAAGATGCTAATCCATGAGCAGATAATCTATTAGTATAATTCTTGTTGAATTAAGTAATATTTATATATCTATTGGCTCACGTTATTCGATTGTACAATAGCCAGGAATAGTTTATGTTTCTTGACTCAGTGATTCGACCTTAACAAAAGAATAGGAATTATCATTTTTGAATTTGGAAGATTAAAAGAATAGCAACAAGAACATATCAACTTTCTAATGCACTGACAGTTCCTATTGTTGTATATGCAAGTGAAACAAACTATACTGGCAGAACATGAGAGGAAGCTCAATGACTTTAAAATAAAATATTTAAGAATTATCCCTGGAGTAACTTTGCGAGATAGACTAAACGAAGAAATATTGATACCAGAAAGAAGCTTAATATTAATAGATCCATGAACGGTATCATTTGAAAAGGAAAATGACGTTGTTTGGACTTTTCTCGGCTACCAGACTCCAGCTATGTAAAGAAACTATATGCTGAGTATTTAATTGAAAAAAAGGTCAAGATGACTATTACGAAAGAGATGGGTTAATCATGCTGCAGGTAATAGACTGACTCAAATCTATTATAAGTGACACAATGCTATTCTCAAGTATGTGGCGAAGCTCGGTGAAAGGTGTACATTATCATTGGAAATAATTTAGCAGTTTGTGGCATTGTCAACTCAACTGTGCTTCTATGTGCTTTTTTTTTTACATCGACGAAAGCTAAATTTCATAAATTAATTATTTCCACTGCCGTTTGCTGCTATTTAAAAAAAATAAAAAATAAAATACAATATTGCATCATTGCTGGATAATTTTTAGCACCTGTATATTTGTCAAACTAAACAAATAACCTAACCTGGACCCTGACTTAGCATAGCTCTTTCCATCTCAACTGTTAGGATATTTCCTTAGACGTGATTTAACCAGATAAATGAGTTTGTACACAAATAGGGTTAGTATGATAAATTTCCAGATATGGGAAATAATAAGGTAGAATGGGATCTTCCAATTAGAATTCAATAAGATTGTGTGTCCCAACAGTAAGAGACATGAAGCCAACAATCGTAGGTGGCAAATAAGCAGGAGATATATTTCCTTTCTTCAGACAAAACCAGTAATGAGAAAGAGCAATGATTTGGTTTAGTTAGGTTTGGTTTGCTTTATTTTATTCTATATCAACCCTTTTTTGGACTACTTAATATCGAATGCAGCTACTTCAATAAAAGTGTATTTGCTCCAAGTAAGCTATATCTTCAAACATCCACTTAAGGTGCTTGGCTTGGTTGCTTTGTCGAAAAAGAAAACGATAACATCAATGCTTGATGCATTTTTACTCAAGAGCCGGTACCTTCTGAAAGCCTGATCTGGTAGCACCAAAAGAGAGCAGTGAGTTTGGATAGCTGCTGCCTCTTTCCCAGTTTCATCTGTGAATGTTTATTAATAATGTTTGTGAAAGCTGTTATTGAGTAGAATGTCATGACAGCGAAATTCAGCTGCCTCCTCAATACTGTGACTATAGAAATTCGAGAAGTGGATTGTGCTGATGAAGTGGATGCACTGTTGTGATTGTGTTGGAATTGAAGAACATCCTGGCTATACTACAGCTGTTGTCGCAAAGACGGGTTGGTATTCAAAATAAAACAGAATATTGCATCACCCTCTGATTGTTGATACTTGTCAATCCAAAGACTTACGCGTGTTGGTAAAACAGTCCCTGCTCAAGTGATTACCGTCGATTTCTCTGTATATCGGATCCAGAGCATTTGTGGATTTATCAGGAGAGAAGGTGCTCCATTACAGAGCCTTCTTCTCAACGGACTTTTATGCACAGAACCCCCTCCCCCTCTGATACCATGAGAATTCATTCACTGTATCAACTGATGTATTTACAATAATAAGTCACATTTGATGGTCTAACTGTTGACTGCTTTGGTGACCTTTGTTGTGGTTAATGGTTTTGGAAGAACATAGTCTTGTGATGTAAGTTTTCATAGTTGGTGTCATCTCTCTTTGACCCGATCAAATGCGATGCCTCCGTTCAGTCTCAATCAGTATGCCCTGTAAGGGTAGCTGCACATGTAATTGTGAGGCAAGAGTTGCACAAGCCCAAACCTCACCTCTTCTGAATCGGCACTGATTGAGTCCAGTGGCAAGGAGAAGTGCAAGACAGCTGGAAACAATGCCGAGATAAGCAGAGAGCACATACAGCACCTGGAATTTTCAAATAGACAATCATTTTCTTACTGAATTGCACTGATAAATTACCTCATATGGCCTTTTCTATCACAATCTTTAGGATATGGTCAAATTTGCTGTGTAACAGTGTGGGCGCTCATATACAAATGCATGTGAAATGATGTCACCAGTAAACGAAACAAGTGAAGCATGCATGGTCCCCGTGAGCGCACAGTGAATGAAGCATAAAAAATGACTAAGTTCAGCATTTGCCCCCCCCCCGCCATTTAGCTCCAAAAGACCCCAGAGGACGTCAAATATTGGTGAAAATTAACAAACATCGCAGTTAATATATGTAAATTTGAGTTCTGCATTATGCAAAAACAGAAATGACTAAGTCCATCATTTCCTCCTCCCCCATTTAACCCCAAAAGTCCCCAAGGCCTTAACCTATTTAAATTTGAGTTCAGTACCATGAAAAACTGCTAAATAGACATACACAGAAGATTTTGGACAAATATGGTCAAATAGTCCCAAAAATGAAGTGTTTTTATTAGCCCTTAAAGAGCCCCTGGGGCACACCCAAGAGTTAATTCGAAGTATAAACAAACAAAATTATAAAGAAATCAGTTACAACTTTTCAGAAAATTTTATTAAAATTCAAGGAATCAATTTTTTTTTAACAAGCACAAAAGTGTCAATTTTAGCCATTTTAACCCAAAAGGCAACCCTAGGGGAGACAGCCAGAATTTTTCCAGAAAATCTGTTACTTTTTTACTCATATCATGTTTAATGTTTGTGCAAATTTTTTTAAATTCCAAGGTATGGTTATTGAGAAAAGTGTGGACAGATAAACGGACGAACAGACGAATGGACAAGTGTGAATTTACAGGTCCACCCTCCTTTTGTCGGGGGGACCAAAAAGCACTATAAAAAGGAGAAAGATGACGAGCCTTGGAAAAGATGTGGAGCACTGAACAAAATGACGTTCAAGATCACATGAGTGATGTTACGACTGTAACAATGAAGAAATAAATGTAGCCGTTCCAAAGAAAAAAAAACGAGTTGAAGTTCTTTTTTTATTCTTTGTCTACTTCACAGGAAAAGTAAATGAAATGTATTTTCTTTTTCAATTTCAACAACAAAAACTTAATTAAAAGAAAATGTTTGACATTAAAATTTATGAATGCATCTATGTAATATATGTATGTATTGAATATTGCAATTTGGCTAAAATACATAAAACAAAAAATGTTAATTCTAACCAGGTGCATAAGTGTTTTTCAATTGATTTGTTTTGATTTAAAAAAAAAATGGCAACTCCACTAAAATATTCATTTTCTTCTAATGGAAACAAAACTAATAACAGAATACGGTTTTGTCGAGATCAAATGGATAAACTGACGCCAAGTTGGTCTAGCCAGAAGAGAATGGTTACTAGTTCGGCCTTTTTTTTCATCAATTTTTATGAATTTGGTTTGAAAAATTGTTTGGTTGGAATTATATAAAAAAAATCCAAACAAAAGTGTCCATTTTTATTTCCTTTTGTTTTTTTTTTTGTGGGTGGGGGGGGGGGGTTGTCACTTTGCTATTGTCACAAACCAATAGATGAATTTTTCATCAGAATTAAATTTTCAAAAATTTTCGTCGTCTGTCTTGATGAAGTCTGAAATAACTTTTTCCTTAGTCTGTCCTTATTTTCTTGACTCTCCACAAGGGCAGCGTTAGACACAAGTTTGTTTTTAATGTTTGAAAAAGCCACCTTCTTAAGTAGCACGCTGGCCTTGGACACACATTTTAAATCATTTGTCTGTGCGTGTTGTCTTACCTGCTGGGAGGATCACAGGGAGGGCAGAAATTAATAATGGCGGCTGTGGTTTGTCTAAGATTATTGAGCGATGACGTTTTTTATTATTATTATTATTATTATTATTATTGAGCGATGACATTTTTTTATTATTATTATTATTATTGAGCGATGACGTTTTTGACGTGACTGTTTTTCTGGCCACCGATTGGCTGATGACGAACGCTTGGACAATAAAAGGAGTATGTTCAGAAGATCGAGGACAGTGTGCATCAACTGCATCAGTGTGATTAGAAGTTTGACGTGTGTGTTAATTGACTGCCATAGTTGCAAAATGAATTCAGTAATTCACAATTGTATATGTATTTTTATTATAGCCTCACCTGAGGATTTTCACCCTCCAGAAGAGTGCCGCTTACAACTGGATTTTACCTAGTTCTTTATTTATTATGCAACGAATCTCCCTGTTCTGTATACTCTCCAGATTTAATTATTCTTCAGGGTCATCAGATGTAAATCTTTACGACTCATTATTATTCATCGTATTATTCTCATATCATTTAACTACAGGCGACATATGTTCTCAAACCATACTTGACAGGGTTTACTGCGATATTTGACCATTAGCCATTATTTTTAATGTTACACAATCAAAACCGTTTTTCTCTGGAGTCATCTAATCCTATCGTTAAGACTCACATTACACATCATTCTTATATCATCACACTGCATACACACTTGGTAAACCCTTCTTTTAGCCAATACTGCATTACTGGTTAGAAATTTATTCTAACTATTCTTAACAATTGCATTTATATTAGCACTAACTCATCTCTGTGTTCCAATAGTAGCATCAAGGTAAAAAAAATCTAAAAACCTCAATAGCTTTACTATTAACATAAATTTTCTCCAAATCTGAGTTCTCATCCGTCTCCAGTTCTTACATACAAACTCGTTATCGTTTTGTGTGTCCAATGTTTACAAACTGCACAAGGAAACTTTTCTGTTTCTAAGGATTTTGCAACACTAAATCAATTGGTCATCTGTCTGGTTTTGGTAACAAACTTTTGTAGACATTTTATTTTCCACTTTCTGTCTTTCCATCTCTCTCCCTCCCCTTCTTTACCCCCCCCCCCGTTTTCTTGGTGTATCTTGTGCTGCTACTCCTTATTAAATCACGTGTTAAATGCTTGCCTTTCGATTGATAAAAGGAGATGTGTGCGCCGTTTTGTTGGAAGTTTTGAACACGAGAAAGAAATCGGCTCGCTATCCCACGTCAAGAGAAAAGATGTTAAAAATCGTGTTTAAACAAGAGAAACCAGTGGTTTGGTTTCTTTTTCTTCAATCGAGATTCATCAAGGAAGACGACACAGAATTAGTCAGAAAAGACTGCTTAAAAAATTAGAGTTGTAAACGAAATTACAACGACCTCTTAACCGAAGAAGAACTATTTTAAGGCCTAGAATTGGTCTTGTAAAAAAAGGAACACTAACTTTAGTGAGGCGTTAGAATGAGGAATTGGAAGGAACTAAGAAATCTTCTATAGAAATACATTACACCACAGAAGATTTGGATTATTTTCTTGGATTACAGAACTAAGAGGCTTGAAATTTTCTCAAATGAGAATATTTAAGTTAATGATGCAAGGGAGGTAATTTACATACACCCTCTTAAAAAATTTAAGTGTTGACGTGTTTTATTTAAGGTCTTTGACACTCAGTAAGCCCTAACTACACCTATATTCTTACCCCTATATTCCTTACAATATTGTTAATGGAGTTCTTTGAGAACCGCTCGAGGGACTAATTTGGCAGACACTGTTATTGGTGAACATAAAACTGACTATACCTTTCTTTCCCTATTTACCTTTCCATGTATTAAAAAAAAATTATTTATCGTGGTATTCTTTCGTTTTTTTTTTCCTTCTTGTTGTGCAATGGCATAACCTTCATTGGACGTCATGATAAAATACCCGTTACTTTCAGAGCTTTACTTTCAGGAACATTACTACAAGTCTCCAACATAGATCTTCCATGGATCACAAGCAAAAACTAAATCAGGATACAGCATCTCTCATTAACAATTAACATAAAAAAACCTAGTTGACGATGTTTTTAAGGCACAAATGAAAAGCAATCAACCCGGTAGAGAACCCTACTGTCAATCCAACGTTTTATTTTATTATTGTTAAGAAATGAGTGCCAGTTTAATTACTGGTTTAAAAATTATAGATAAAAGGAGTACTACCTTCCTCTGTGTGCAGGTTGAACTCTTGGATAAAGTCGCCACTATCCAGGTTGCCATCGACTGTGGTCAATTACTATAACTTTTGACTTAGTATTTATTTATTCACATAAAACTTGGAGGAGGGCCAGTTTTATATAAAATCATGTAGGTGTAAACTGATTTTTTCCTCTTTTCAAATCTAAAAAAAACTTTCTATTGTTGAAAACGAACTAAAGTTCTCAGAAGTAAGTAAAATAAAAGTATTATTTTATTGGATATGACTTATATGAAATCACAGTTTTGGGACGGTACACATAAAAAGGAAAACATTCAAGCTTGAATTAAAAGTAAATAAAAATTGGTATTTCCTTTGTCTTCAAAAACTCCAAATTATACTCCATTAATTTCTTGGCTCAATAACTATGGGCGTTTTTTTTTTCTATTCAATAAAAACGATGAGGATACATTTTTAATTTACCAGCTGAGTAAATCAGAAAACAATAAACTGTTAATATAAGTCTATAGACGGCAGGGTAATAGAAGAAATTTAGAAAGTGACAGTTCGTATTACCTTTAATTAGAAAGAATTAGACTTATTTAGTAGGGTGATTATAATATAAGGGAGAATGTGTGCGAAGACACTTCTCAACCTATATACTCAACGAACTTTTGATCTATAGACTTGAAATTTGATATATAGCATATTCAGACATGCGGAACATTTTGCAATCAATTTTTATCCGGCTGCTAAGGGGTTAAAATTGAAAAATTGATACGTGGAGATCGTCGGACTTTATCTGTTTGCTGTTTCATGAATGCACATGCATGAACGGTTCACATGACAGATTCATTATGTTAAGAATAAATAGGTTTGAAAACACTTTTTAAAGATCATGTCAAGCCGGCCTAATGGTTATCATACTTGACTCACTATCTTTAGGTTTTGGTTTCGATCTCAGCTCAAGTAATTTTTACTTTCAAGAAGTGAACTATTTAGAAAAAAAAATATTACTCGCATGCACATGTCTCGGTTTCTGTATAAATTAGAATATAATATTTATGCGTATTTTACGACCGGACAATGCCGGGCAGCCTGCTAGTATATATATATATATATATATATATATATATATATATATATATAAAGTTATGTATGTATACATATTTATATAGGATTTACTTCTGAACAAATTAACTGATCATGTTGAATGTTGGGACACCTGCTAGGCTTAAGGGTAGGTAATGTGGGCTATATTTAGTTTAGTTTTATGCAAAGAAAACAAGGAGGAACTTGGAAACTATTCATGGAAATTCAAATACCTTAGATTTTGGTGAAATGTTAGAAATAGGCATTAGATCTTAGAAAGAGTATTCTCCAAATTTCAGGGTCTTTGGATATGAGCACGATCTTCCATTTTCAAATCCAAATATTTAAAATTTGCATTGAATTTAATCCATGGTTATTAGATACCGATTGAGCAATATTCCTTAAATTTAATTCTTTTAAGACTTTTTCAGATTAAAACTTCAGAAATATTTTAGAATGCAAATCAGGTGATAGATTTTGATGAAAATTTAAATAAGGGTTATATATAAAGTTTAGTAGGATTATATTTTCTATTTTAATCTTTGTAAGAGTACTGCAAAATTGCTCTGTTCGAAGATACCCAAAAAAATTCATATATATATATATATATATAAAATGAAAATTACAATTGAATTTACCAAAATGATCCAAGATGGTAAAATTAAAGTAAATTATAAATATTAAAAAGTTAATATTTATAAAATTATCTCAGCCAGATATAAAAGCCCGATAATACCAAATAGGAAATAGAGCTTATAATATAAGCAAACAGTTAATGAAATATATAAAAAAAACACTTTGAAATGAGTTAAAAACACTAGATAAATCGATAAATATCCATTTATCTAGTGTTTCCTTTTCAGATTAAATATGTTTTTAACTCATTTCAAAGTGTTTTTAACATATTTCATTAACTGTTTGCTCATTATATATATATATATATACATATATATATATATCCACTAAAAACAGTATTACATATAAAAAAAACAGAAATAAATGGGATTCTACTATATATCTAAATGTAATATCTAACGATATATTTACAATTCATACATGTTGGAATTGGGAAAAGTTGAAATATAAAGGGAGAATTCGTATTGTTGGGATCCTTTAGGTTACTGAGTATTATTTTCGCAACGTTTTAGTCAATGTAACGTCTGACCTTCTTCAGATATATCTTAATGAATTTGAGAATCTTTCTGTTGAACTCGAGAATCTGTACGTAATTTAAAAAAGGACCCTTCATTTAACCCACACATTGTTCTGTCAATCAACTATGATTGGGTAAGCGTCCTAAATAGGTGGTTCCATTCAAAATCCCATGCAGTTTTCCAAGTTCGACTGAAAAAATTCTAGAGTTCGACAAGATATACTTGAAAAGTTTGGAGATTAAATCTACTGAAACGTTGTGAAAATAACACTCAGGATTAGAACACTAGTCCAAAGAATCTAAATAACATAATTATTCCTCATCTAAAAGATTCAGAAAAAAATTATAAAGAGAGAATGTTCCCAATCTATAGAATCCATGCATCTTATTTCACAGTGCCATATTGAATTTAATAATCAGTGTTCAATTTTATGACCAGTTTAGCTACTAACAAACAAACAAACAAACAAACAAACAAACAAACAAGATATCTTAGAACACTAGAACGCCTGTTTATATTAAAACTGGAATGTTCCAGTATGCTCACGTGGACAAGTCTATTATAAATTCTGATTGACTGCTAATCCATTTACGAAACTTCTTTCTGGATTAGAGCAATATTTTAATATTAAATACTAGCAGGTGGGTGGGTGTTGGCACGCCTGGCCTTGCCGGGTCATAAAATATACTTAAATATATTTTAATTCATGCAAATTTTATATTTATTATTACAGAGCCAATTACGTGTTGAATATTATATTGTACCTAATCTATGGTAAAGATTTCAAAAGTAAAAAAAAAAAAAATATGACTTGGGTGCCATCTACTAGAATTGAAACCAAAACATTTTGCGCCTCAACCATGACTCCTACAGCTATCAAGAAGTAGATTTAACGACTTGAAGAAATGAATTGAATTTGGGCATGCGCAGAAAGAGGTAAAAATATGTCGGCAAGTTGTAATGAACAGTTTGCATTTCAACCTGTACACGTTATTCATCCGTACAAACAAAAATTTTACTCATTATAAACAATCCGTCGTGTATGATTAATATTTCCTGTTAATTTCAGTGTTCACATACGAGTAGTTTAAAAGTTTATCGGTTAAATATTTACACAGACAGACACATATACATACATCTACTGTTTTACTTATATAGATTGGAGCATTTTGTATTCGCAAATCAATTTGATTCTACAGTAGAAAATAAAATCAACTAGTCTAATGAATTAATTTTATTTTTTGGGATTTAATATATTTGTGTTGATGGCGGTACTTATTGCAGCTACTATTGCTTTCCATTTTGATTGGAGTATATATATATATATATATATATATATATATGTGTGTGTGTGTGTGTGTGTCATCACAAATATAAAAAAAATGATATATCCAAAACACATAATTATTATGATTGTAGGAGGTCTGTTGATGACATTATATGTATAAACGATAACGAGGAATTGGAACAAAAAAAAATAAACGTCTTATATATCCAAAGGAGTTAGAATTAAATTATAAACAGAGGAACACAAGCTACATTTCTGGATTTAGATATAAAAATTGACGATGGAATTTTTGTTTATAAAATATTTGATGAAAGAAACTCCTTACCCTTTCAAATAGTTCGTATGCCGCACTAAGATAGTACCTGCACTGTTTTTATGTTTTATGGAACCATTACGTCAGAGTTTCTGAGAATAGCTTGTGTTACCTTAAAATTAATAGATTTTATACCCCCAGTTTCTAGCTTAGTAATTGTTGAATTGTGTAGTGGACTTTCGGTCAGCGTTCAAGTTGTGGATAACTTGACAAAGACTAAAGTTACTTCTCATGAAAGAGGAGAACTATTTATGACACAATGGGAGATTCCATTGTGCACACATGGGCCAGTCTATTCCTTGGATTGTGATTGGCTGAATCACCTGATTGGATATGCTTGTACATAAATACAAGCCCTCAGTCCAGCTCAATCTGATGTCTGTCTTGTGCATGAGCTGAACCCTTGGTAAGTGTTGCTGCTATTATTGTTGTTGTTGTTGTGTGTTATTGACTAACACAGTTCTTCTGATTATTCTACATCTCCCCTCTCCCCCCCCACGAGTAGGCTGGGTTGTGTGAGAGGTGTATCTCTCTTTTAGGCCTAGTTTGTTGTGTGGTAGTAACCTAGAAAGAGCTCGGGGAATCCTTGATCGAAAGCGTGGGGATATATGTGTGGTTTGTTGTTGTGGTTTGGTTGCTGTGTATGTGCTATTACAGGGAGATAGTGGGATATGCCAGAATGTAGTATCGCTTGAGGGAATTGTTGGTCCTAGTGCTGCACTTGGTATTGGGGTTGGTGTAGGCTTAAGTTCGCATTTTCTGAGGAAACGGCGGTTCCTAAGTGTGATCCTTCCGGATCCGTTAACCCTGATTCGGTATTGTCGATCTGGTAGGGAACTGATGATTTTGCCCGTTGTGTTCCATCTGCGATTGACTGGATTTTGGATGGCTACAGTGTCACCAGCTTGTAATGGTGGAAGGTTGTGGGTATATTTATTGTATCTTTCTACTATTTTTGCATTGCGGTGGTGGAGCATTTCCTCGCGATGTTGTGCCGCTGACACCCATTCAGGATGAGGCTTGTAGAGGATTGGCTGTGATGGGATGGAGTCACGTAGTCGACGGTGAAGTAATAATTGGGCCGGTGATAGGCCAATGCTTTGGATTGGGGTATTCTGATACTGCAAGATGGCCCGGGCAACACTGTCATTGTCCAAGGAACCGTGGGGGCCTGTGTTTCCTTTCACAATCCTCTTTGCAGTTTTTACTGCGAGCTCTGCCCTGCCATTGGATTGGGGATATGCAACAGAAGATAATCTGTGCCTAACACACCATGTTTTCAGGAATTCTTGGAACGTGCTGGAAGTAAAAGGTGTGCCACCATCGGTGCTGAGTTCTTCTGGGGCACCATATGTTTGGAACAGTTGTCGGCATATGGACATCAATTTGGTTGTAGTAGTGTGACCTGATTCTAGGCGGTATAAAATTAGCCAACCAGTTAGCCTATCTGCGCAGGCAAGGTATGTGTGATCTCCAATATAAAAAATATCCATGACGATTTGTTGGAATGGCCACTCTGGGGATCGTGTTAGAATGATAGGTTCCCTTGGTTGACTAGGTGCGATGGTTGAGCATACCATGCAATTCGCTCTAATACTGCGGATTGATGCATCCATCCCTGGCCAGTACACCGATTCGTTGGCACGTGCTTTCATGCCGACTACTCCTTGGTGTGCAGAATGCAGGCAGTGTAGGACCTTTTTTCGTTGTGTTTTGGGGATGACGATCCTTCGATCCAACAATACTAGACCATTGTCAGTGCTAAGGCGGTGCCTCACCTCCCAATACTCACGGATTTCGGGCGCAGTGAGATTACGTGTTTTTGGGAAGCCTTGCTGTATTGTGTCTATTAATTTGTTATATTGTTGATCGCCACGACCTGCTGAACGAATTAGGTCTGGTGATATCATGGCTATATTACTGCTGTCTGCAAATGTTGCTATTAAGGCTGTTGACTCTGTTATGTTGCTTATGTTGTTCGACTCCAGTATATCCATTTGAGAGGGTTTTGTTGGAAATACATCGAGGAGGGCTTGCACCATCGCCACTGGGTGGCGGGAAACTGCATCAGGGCCTCTGTGCCACTTCCCGGGGCAATGCTGTATGGTAAATCTGTATCTCAGGGTCTTTTCCTTTAGTCTAAAGAGCCGGGGGTTTTGGATCTTGCTTAGATCACGATCGCCAAATATCCCCTTCAGCGGTTCATGGTCTGTGACCACTATGATGTTTGGAGAACCCATGACGAACATACGGCATTTCTCCAATGCCCATGCTATTGCTGCTGCCTCACCCTCTATTGGTGCGTATCTGCGCTCAACATCCATGCAAAATCTGCTGCCGGCATATATCAGATGCCAACCTTCGGAACAGCAGATTGGGGCTTTTTCCATGGTACATTGGCAATGTTTTTGTAGGAGTAGGAAGCCCATTCCTTCTTTGCTCCAATCTGGAGCAAGGCAAGTTGCTCTGTCTTTGTCAAATGTTGCTACCCCCTTCTGGACTAGGTGAATTATAACTCGCTTGGAATCTTTGAATGCGTCTTCAAGGTTTTGATTCCAAGCAAATTTGGAGTTTTGTTTGACGAGGTCCCGAAAAGGCATCATAACTGGACCCAGTGAATATGCCCAGGCTACTTGGTTGACAAGCCCAAACCATGATCTGGCATCAGTAATTGTCCTTGGGACTGGAAAATCCTGTATCGCTTGTATCATGGACTCAGAAGGGGTCACTCCTGAAGAAGTTATCTGGAGGCCTCCAAATTGTACGACATCCTGACAGAATTGGAATTTGTCGGTGTTGAGCACAATTCCATTCTTAGCACATTGAAGCAGAAAATCGAAGGTATGATAAAAGGCTCCCTCAATGCTAGAGTCATATAGCAGGGTATCGTCTACTATCTTCACCTTGCGTGGGATATCTTTTATTATTTCATTGTATCTGCGAGTGTAAGCATCCCCAGATGCGACATATCCTTGAGGCATCCTAAGATACATGAATCTTCCCCACTCAGTTATGAAGGTGGTTAATGGTTGAGATTCTTTGTCTAAGAGAATCGAGTGGTATCCATCAACAGCGTCTAGGACTGTTTTCTTTGTTCTAGGTGGCACTTGCAGTGCCAACTGGAATGGCGACCCAGTATGGTGGGTTTCTCGCTTGCATTGAGAGTTAAGGTGTTGGTAATCTATTGTTCTCCTTGGATTACCATTCTTTTTGGCAGTTATTACCATAGTACTGCACCAATCAGTAGGCATACCCACGGGTACTGGAGCTATGATACCTTTTTCTACATCCTTCCAAAGGGCTTGTCTTACTGGTTCCTTGAAGTGGAAGGGTACAGGAATTGGGTTATGCCTGGCTTTAGGGATTGCTCCCTCTTTGAGGTGAATGTGGGCAGCTGGGCCGGACATGGCTGGAAATATCCCATCTTTGTTGAATGTCGTTTTGGCAAACTTTTCTAGGAGCCAGCTCTTAAGTTTGCCTATGTTATCTTCTGTTGCAGGAAAAGGGAGGTTTTTGGGGCGATTTGGCAATTGATCTACACACTTTTTAGACTCGGTGTCTACCTCTTCATGTACGTCTGCTAAAGGGTTTGGAAAATGTTTGTGCAATATTCCCACATCGATGCAGGCTGCTCTGCTGAGATAAAGCCGTTGTATGCCCTTGCATATGTAGAGGGCTTGTTTAGTTGTTTTCCCTCTGACCACAAACTCAACTGGTAGCCAACCCTGACACATGAGTGTGAAACCTCCAACTGTTCGTATGATCTTTCTTGATTGGATAAGACTAATCTCTGTGAGGCCCATTTTGATTAAATGCTTTGGTCCCCCAAGACAAATGGCGGCACCACTGTCGGGAAAAACCTTCTGTAGTCATAATGGTGCCCCTCATTTGATCGAAATGGGCCTCACAGAGATTAGTCTTATCCAATCAATAACTGATTAAAACACGTGGTGATGAAACTAAAATATTCAAACAGTTAAATAAAGCATTTGTCCGTTATCCTGATGCCTTTAAATCGTATAAATTTAACCAGAATATATTAATAACGGAAATCCAAAACTATATAAGTAATGTTACAATGTATTATTTATGAGAAAAAATTCTGTGTGTATGTATATATCTATAATATAAAGCTGAACGTCTGCGTGTGTCTGGTCACGAATAGGCTCCTATATGGTTGACTATTATAGAAAACTGATCACACATAATGAAAGAAGATGTATCGAGACACAGGAATGTGTATGTTTGATCTGGCATAATGATGATTCATTAAAGTTGTGGGGTCTGCGTACGCTCCTGGTCCACAAAGTATGGAAATAAAAAATTTAAAAATTAAAAAAAAAAAAACGTTTACAAGTGTTTTTGATATAGATGTACATAATAATACTTTGATAAGTATGTTTTAACTTAAATAGGGATAGTATAATAAAATTGTAGGGTCTGCGTTCGCGCTTGGCCTCCATAGAATGGAAATAGGCACAAACTTTAATAAAGACTTTTCATATCTATCTGCGTAAGTATTCTTTGATAATTATGTTTCAGTTTGAAGAAATGTGTTATAATAACATTATGGAGTGTTCGTTCGCGCCTGACCTCCATAGAATGGAAATATGTCACAAAGTTTAACAAGGTTTTTTAATATAGATCCACAGAATATTGTGATAAGTGTTTCAGTGTGAACAGGTATGGTATAATAAATTATGGGGTTTATCTATTTTATTTTTACTTTCATCATATTTTGCTTTGGTTTTGATACCCCCAAATTCGAAGCTATCTCTTTACAACCCTTCCTTTTCATAACCTATCATACTTTCATAAATCGGAGTCCATTTTCTGTGGGCTGTTTTTGAACCCAGTCAACACCGGGTACTTTTGCTAGTATATATATATATATATATATATATATATATATATATTCAATAAATAAATAAGAATGTAAATACATAAAGTACTAATAATATAAGAAGGTGATAAAATAGTATAATGGATTAATCCTAATCTTATAAATACAACACTGGTAAATTAAAAAATATATCCATTTTGAATTTGGAGACAGGGACGAATCTCACGTGTAAGGAAGATATATTTTTATAACATGAATAGGTTAGCAAAATTAATGAGTTGGTAACTAGATCCAATATTTGGAACATTTTTTCTTGTGAGAAAGGAAGGTAGCGTTTGATCAACACTGCTGGGGAGCCATGATTTAATATACTGATTTTTTTAAAAAAGTTTTGTTCCAGATATTTGATCTAGTTTCCTGTCCCAAATTAATTTTGCTAACCTATCCATGCTATCAAAAATGCCTTTCTTACCTATGAGATATATATATATTTTCGGCAGTAATTGTAGATTAGCCAGATTGAGAATGGTGTCATACAATGCTCAAATGAAAAACCATTATCCATATGTTAGACTATTTTATCTTCCGATGAACCATCGACTCCCATTGGCGCATTTTCACTACTCTTTTCTCGTCTCCATCTTTACGTACTTCGTCTTGCATGATGCAATGTTTTTTTTGTTTCCTCTACTTTATCAAATCTGGTCTTCAGACCCTGCATCTATGGTCTCTCGTTTTTCTTCTGCTACTTTTAATATCTTTATACTTTTATATTTTTCCACATGCAAAAGCTTTGATGTCTGCTTCGTCCACTTTGTGATCTTTAGAAAATTTTGTTCTTACTTTAGCGATTTATTTTTCTCAAATGGATTTTCAAAAGAAGTTATATAGTCTTAGAGTTTCTGGACTTCAAAGAAAAAAGGTATAAATAAAGACCTGTCTGGAGACAGATTAGTTTGGAAGTTGAATTCTTAAACCCGTCCAACATATGTCATCATGTAAAATGGACGTTAAAAGAATATGATGGTGATGGCGGTGGTTCTTGGTTTGCTGGTTGGCTATCAAGTCTCTTAGTGTGTTATCAAAGTGATTTCCTAAAACCTTTACTGTGCTCTGCCTTACTGTTAGAATATATTCTACAGATACCTTGAAACACTCTTTTTCTGCTGTTCCACAAGTTTATAACATTAATAATTTCGATTATGAGGCAGCAAAGATGCTGACTGTCTATGTAATAAGCATTTTCACGCTTTTCAGCAGACATCTTCCTTCCATCACATATAATTGTTATAGTCACGTTGTCCATGTCATAGGCATATATGCTAGGTTGCCTAAGGCATATTCGATAGAAGTTCCCTCTCCCTGGTATGAGCATCTAAAACGGTCTCCTATTATCAGGTTTAAAACCGACAGTACCGATGACTTATTTCATCTAAACTTATCTAAACTTTCTGAAAATAAAAGTAATATGTGTGTGTGTGTGTCTTGGAAGATTTTTAAACTTTAAAATTTTATAAAAAAAAACATTTAATTTTTATATTTTTATCATTCATCAGAAAACTATTTAGTCAGGAAGTCATTTAATAACCTACAATCGTTGTATCAACTTGCTTTCTCGAATTCACTATAGTACTAATGTTATTTCAGGGATCATCAGTTGTTTACCATGAAACACTGCTTCGGGATTTAAAAGCAGAACAGTGTATTAAATCATGGCTCCCCAGCAGCGTTGATCAAACATCACCTCCCTTAAACACAAGAACAAAACAGTTTTGTTCCAGCTATTAGATCCAGTGTCTTGTTCCAGACTAATTTTGCTAACCTATCCATTCAACTACGCTTTTGATTAATATGTTCACTGTCAATGCTAAAAAGGGCAGCTGTGACTGTGCAGTCATTATAATCTGCCATTCTAATTGTTGAGGTCTCATCCCTATTTAGCTACATAATGGACCTTCGGATGAGTATATTAATTATATTAAGATTAGTATAGTAATCCAGTCAGGGTGTTGAATAGCAGAAACCTCACTGTCCTCGTTGTATTATTGTAAAATAACCTGTTTCTTTTTTACAACATATGTGTGTATTAGTTAATATACTATGCCGGTATTGTAGTTTTCACCATAGCTTATATTGGAAGAATATTGTTGTAATTGAAAATGATCTCAGTATTATATTGAAACGTATAGCATTTTCCTCCTCTTCTACTAATTTATATAAAAATGAGACACAGGCGTTTTTAAGATCAAAATATAAAACAGAACAGAATATACTCTTTTGTTTGTTTTCGTCTCTTAATATTGAGATGACACAATAAGATATGCAGAGAATCCTTCCTTTATGTATTGAGTCAATATGTAAGATTTTGTGAGGAAATTTGCATTGAATTTAGTAGTTAGTGTTTAGCTGTTTGACTAGTTGAGCTCAAATTAAATAAATTGAGATAGAAGCCTAGAAAGTTGGTTTACAAGCATGCTAGGACGTTCCCTTCCGCTCAGAGGAGCAAATAAATTATTTGGGTTCTGATTGGTTGCTAGTCTTGCCGTTAAGTATGTTAGTAATATAAGAAAGTAAAGTCCAAAGAAAGAGTTTCCAACCGTTATGCTTTGCTTTTCATAATTATTGGTATCTAACTCCAGCGCACATCTGTAGAACGTACTTTTGCCAAAGAAACACACCCTCCCTCTCTCTCTGTCTGACACACAGGCTTTTTATTTGAAAAACGGACTGCATCTCATTTGCATATTTCCTCCAACTCTCGTTACCTCACCTGATTATCAGTTCATAAATAGCAGGAGCACCCTTTTTTTTTCTTTATCTCTTTCCTGAAACGGACGGCACGTTGTACGAGGTTAGGTTTGTACTACTTTTTAATCACAGGATAATCTTTTATATAAATATTGCTTCATTCAAACATGAATCTTACCATTAAGTATTTAGAGCTCTTATGCTAGCACCTGTTATTTGGATATTAGAATTACTTTCTTCTCTTCTTTTCTAGCCATAACGCTTCGCTGCAAATCTAACATTAATTTCAGGCATTGTTGCATTTATCTGTTAAACGTTTTTATGCTATTCTAAGGATTTCACTGATATCCATATCTTGCCAAGCGTTTTTATTACCGTCCAAGAGTAATTCTTTTGTGAAATGTCATATTTGACGCAACTCAGTGGGTATTTAATATTTGCTATGTGGGATTGAGAACTGTGATGGACTTTAGTATCATATCTATTTAAACGTCTAGTTCAACATAAAGGCCCGATATGTCTCTCTCTTTATATATATATATATATATATATATATATATATATATATTATATATATATAGCCATCCACATACAGTACTGTTTCACAGCTCATCAGTGCGGCTAGACAGGCAAACCCGACAAGCTACTAAGTCTCATCCCTTTACAGTAGAGATCCCTAGGTGCAAGAAAGCCTTTTACTCCAATAGTTTCTTCCCCCGAACTGCGGGTCTTTGGAACTCCCTTCCGGGATTCTGCTTTCCCAACTGCAATGATATGCAGAAGTTCAAGTGTAATGTTAACAAACATCTTTCTACTCTTCTCCCTTCATAATGACCCCGTTAATTAAGTCCCTAATAGTAGCCCCCTGCTTCAAAGTGGCACTGTGCCTTGTTTGGGGTGAAAATTGAATAAAAAAAATAAAATAAAAAAAAACTATCTAGACTAACAATATATATATGGTTGACAAGACGGTTCTTGCAGAATTTTTATTTTTATTTCAAATTATGTATTTTCAAATAAGTTTTCGTTATAATATTTTTACTTCATACATTATTTAAAACAGCGTTTTTCGCTCTAATTGTTTAAATTACAATCGTTTCATAACAATTATCTATTCTTTTCAGAACGTTGAATACAAGATGGAAAATAACAAATTCGCACAGTTTTCTTATCTCAATTCAAGCTAAGCTGAAAAGCTGCTGAAACAGCTCGCAATATCTACGAAGCGTTTAGCCCAGGAACCATTATTGAACGCACAGCACAATCGTGGTTTAAGAAATTTCGTGGGTGCGACGAGAGTCTTGAAAACGATGAGCGTAGTGGCCAGCCTTAAGATGTTGACAAATTAACAAATTTAGTTGACGCAATTCACATACAACTGTTCAAGAACTTGCTTCTGAATTAGATGTAACATATACGACGATTTCCAACCACTTGGGGGAGATTGGAAAGACAACACCTAGATAAAATGGTGCCTCACGAATTGAACGATAACCAAAACCAACGCTGTTATGTAGTGTCATCTTCCCTTCTCTTACACAACAAAAATGCCCGTTGTGACTTGCGATGAAAGTGGATTCATTACGACAATCAGTGACGCTCAGTTCAGTGCTTAGACAGTAACGAAGCTCCACGACACTTCCCGAAACAAGAGTTGCACTAAAAGAAAGTCATGCTGACTGTTTGGTGGTCTGCGACTGTTCTCGTCTATTATTTTTTTTTAAATACAGACGAAACCATTACGGCGGAAAAGTACTGTCAACAAATCAATGAAATGCATCAGAAACTTCGACAACAACATCCAGCATTAGTCAACAGAAAAGGCTCAATTCTCCTCCGCAACAATGCCCGACCGCATGTTGCTAAATCGACCCTGCAGAAGTTGAACGAATAGGGCTATGAAACTGCCTCATTTGACATACTCTTCAGTCTTTTTACCTGTCGACTAAGTGATATTAACGCGTTTACTCAATTTCTCCTTACACAAAAAACACCAAATTCACACCCAAACGTTCTTCGTATACTTGGACCTCTCATTCTTTATGAAATTAATCTTTCATTGTTTTAACAAGTTGTTGAATAAAATCAATTTTGTATAGATAGCCTTTGCCATTCTTTCATTTGATGGCGTATCTTTTTCAATTTTCCATCTGCCACATGCTCCTATAAGATGTACTGTCCGTCTCTATATCAGTTTGTGACGTAAGCCTGCAGGTTTAGTGGACACATCTTAAAAATTCTTCAGACTATTGTCCTCATCTTGAGTGCTATTTCGGTTGACATAACCTTCGACCTCCTACAGTCGAACTCGGGAATTTTTCTGTCAAACTCAGGAATCTGCACAGAATTTCGAACAGGTTAAGTGTATAAATTACTTGGTAAATTTCAGTTCTAAAGTTACACTCTTCTGGAGGTTGAAAGTTAAATTCTTAGGGTGGGCGACACTCTAAAATACAATTATAAATTACTTAGGACTTCCACCCATTCATGGTTGACGAAACGAGAGCATAGTACCCAATGGATTAAATGAAGGGTTTCGTTCGAAATTCTATGCCAGTTCCCGAGTTCAACAAGATACACCTGGGGAAAGTTGGAGGTTGCATTTAAATGTTGTGAACATAATACTCAAGATGAGAACAGTAGTTCGAAGTATCTAATAAGAATAATCTATTTTCATTTCAAAAATTCAGAAACATAACATCTTAAGAATATCTGTTGTTTCCTTTTTTTCTTCTGTTACAGAGAAAACATGAACATTTCAAAGTAGGAAATAAATATGTACAGATAAAGAGTATGCTACACTTTATATTTGAAATAGCGTTTTCATTGCTAAATGCGCAAATCAAATAAACATCTTTTTTGTTTTGTTATTTTTTGTTTTGTTATTATTGAAAGAAAAAAATTAAATTTCAAAGCAGAAAAATCTTCAGATATAAAGTTCGAAATATTTATTTTCTCATTTTTTTTCCCATCCAAAACCAATTTCCCTTGATCTAATTTATTGACGATAACTCCTCATGCCAACAGCATTGACAAAAGATAAAAAAACATGTTTTCAAAATAATTTCCACGACATTATTGGATTTGAAATTATTCCAAATACAAATAGAAATGTTGCATTGGGGTTTGCAAGGCAGCCCGGTGTTGCCTACCTATTATATGAAAATAACAGTGTTAAATAAAATAATTACCTAATTGTTTAACATCAAATAGTTTAGTGGGAAAATATAAATAAACTGGCTAGCCGTGTCCCGGCGTCACCCAAAAAAGGAGATTAATCGAAGAGATTCCATGGCTAAACAACCTAAGTGAATACTTGTTAAAAAGAAATTATCTCCATACATAATAAAATGACTTCAGAAATTCCTTCTGGACCAAATCATCGTAGGTTTGCAACAACAAATGCCACCTACAAATTCAATACATGTAGACTAATAGCCACTATCATGTAACTTTAGAACACCTTTACAGACACATTTAATCGTGATTATAAAATACTACGTAAGATCCTAGGAGCAAAACCATTACAACATTATTAGAGGCAGGGATATCAATCTTTCCCTCTAAATATTAAGTCCTACCACCGACAGGAAGTCTACACGTTCCACAAATCATACGCTTACACCACCCATAACCGGCTCATACATACACAGATACACCATTAACTTTCTCATAGTAGAATAAAAAAATAATAAAGGCCGCCTCGGGAAATTCCCCTGCTCTGATTTTCTTATTCCGGATTTAGATCATTTTAAACAAACACTACAGAACATTACAATATGGCGTCGCTAGGACAAATATTGATTCGCCCGGCAGCAATTTCAGTTATTAGACATTTAATTTCTAACATATAACAACAGCGAATGAATATTCCACCCGTTTTACGTACCTAATTACTTTAGCTTCTATGTTAAAACTAAGAGGTACACAAGCATATGTATAGTATCAAGTAATAAATGTATCTTCTATATTCTTCTTTCCTTCGTTGTATTCGTCGCCGTCAAATATAAGCAATATAGATTATACTGAGCGAACAGAAGTTAATAAAAAAACGAAGGAAAATAAAATAAAACAAACAACCTACCGTAATAAATTCATATATTTTACTGTTATTTATTTTTCATTAGCTACTGTTTTTTTTTTTTTTTTTGGCTTTTTTTAAAATAAAAGTTTTGTTCCTTATAATTAGTGGAAAAAATAGATTTTTCCTTTTGTTTGTGCATGGAAAGTTATTTTGGTATTTTTACTCACCCTCAAACGATAATCTACTTTTTTTTCTCTCGATATGTTTAAACGGCCTTTAAAAGGGTATTTTTAACGACCTAACCCAGCGTAGTATAAACACCCCAAACTTCTCATGTTAAGAAAGGCTTTCGGAAAAAAACACCTTTCCCTGTTAAGAACGACTTCCGAGACTGGGGGTGTTTATTCCAAAAGCCTTTCTTAACATGGGAAGATTGGAGGTGTTTGTACTACGCGGGGGTAGGTCGTAAAAATACCCTCTTTCCTTCTTTTTTTCTTCTTCCAACGTTTTGGCTGTCTGCTCGCTTGTGTCTCATTTTGCTCACTCGGTATAATCCATCGATTTTCATCGTTTGCCGGGCGTTGCAGAGCAAGACTTACAGAAAAACGGGATTTAAACTTGAAATTAAGTATCTAATTTATTAGAATCAAACATTTTTTCTCATTTTGGTCGTCTACATGCGAAGAACGATATTTGAGCAAAACATGTGCCGCAGTTTGGCGAATAATTTTCACACTTTTACTCTTTGGGCATTCATTATATTCTTTTTTGACATGCATTTACTGAATCGAACTGAAATAATCATGTGATTATTTAGAAACTCATTACAAACATGAGAATGGGATAATGTTTTGCAACTATTGCATACGTTCACCTCACAAATTAATAGCAGATTCTGTAAAAAACAAACAAAAAAACACTTCTCTACATGGAGGCAATTGTGCTAAACAAAAAAGCGAAACAAATACAAACATAATAATCGCTCAAAAACAGAAATTTAACTACTGGTAACCTTATAATTATCCTGATGTTTCATAGATAATGGCAACTTATTTGGAACAACTCAGCATATTAACATGCATGCATAAGTAAACACAAAAATACGTAAAACGTCATTTAACACACGATATCAAACAAACATAAAATCAAATCAACTTCTACACATGATGTAATTCTGCTAAAACACATATAGTCTCTTGAAGTCCCGATAATCGTTCAAAATTATTAAAATGAAATGCTGGAACCCTTAAAATTTTACTACAGTGAGCTCTGACAAAAAAGTTTGAGAATTATTGACAATTTAACACGCATTGCTAACTCTTTCCTTGCGCACACGGAACTAACATAAAATGCAATTAAACACATATAGCTCTTTCCTTGCCTGGACGGAACACTCTCAAAATATAAGCACAGAATTAGTTTGGGATACCGACATGCAACTACCTTCCACTCCAAAACGACACTAAAGAATTATTTTACGGTACCAATATTTAAGTTTCGGTTTTTGAGCCATGATCAAGACTTTAATGATGCTATATTTATTTCTTTTGCATTTGTTATTCCTGTTGCCGATTAAATTTAATTTTACATTCTTGTCCGATTACCTAGGCTACAAAGCTGTGACTCATCATGTTGACACATTCTTTTTAAATCTGCATAAACGCTTTCAAATAAGTTAAACCACAAAAATATGCAGGTAGGTTTCAACATACATTTTATTGGCAGTGGAAACACTTATTGGTATATATTTTTTGACCACTTTTACTTTATGTGGAGTATTTTATTATTTAGTTGTGCGAGAGCTACTTTTAGAAAAACAAATGTGTGCAGTGTACCGAGAAGAAAAACGATGGCCGACTTGAAATATACTGTTATCGGTAGAAGGCAGTGTTCTACCTCTGTTTTTGCTCAATCTAAAAAGTTAACAAATGCTTTCTTTAGAATCACCTAGTCATTGCAGATTATCGCCCCCAAACCAATACTAATCGCCGGTAATAAAAAGAGCTGACGATCACAGACATTGGCTTCCAGTGCCACTTGAAAACAATATCCGACAGTGAAATATTTCATTTGGGCCATGGCCGCCAGTGTCCGTTATTTTCCAGGGACGGCAGCGATCACAAACAACAACCGTAGTTTAATTCGTTTTTAAGGGATGGGGTCCTTTAACGATTCTGTTCTGGCTCTGTCATGCTTCAACCGGGCAACGCCGGTTAATGGGTCCTGCTAGTATAAAATAAAAAGATAACAATGATAAATAAAATACTTATGTAATCGGTAACATTAAAAAAAGCAGAGTGATGAAAATATAAATAAGCTACATCCAGTAACGGACAAATTCATGATACATACTTTGTAACATGATGTATTGCTGGTATCTTTTTTTCTGGCTGGACCCCATTGTAAAAATGAGTGATTAGTGCAAAATTCTTTAATCTATATTATATAAAAGTCACTTTGTGTGTGTGTGTGTGTGTGTGTGTGTGTGTGTGTGTGTGTGTGAGTGAGAGAGAGAGAGATAGAGATAGAGAGAGAGTTCCTTGCTCAAAGGTTCTTCTACAGCTGAGCGTATCTTTTGCAAATTTCACACAAAAGTAATTTATATGCCTGACAGTGTTCTTAGATATGTTTTCGACAGAAATTCATCCGATAAGTATCAAAAAACAAAACAAAAATCCATCTTTAAAATAGCCTTTCTTATAGATAAAAAAGAATTTTTACATGAGAATATTTTACGTTACACCGGCCAAGGGAGATAAGTCTCAGCAAATCATTTCTAAAAAAAAAAAGAAAAAATAGAACTATTTTCATCTGGATATATATGTTAGTGCTAGAGTAGTCAACTACAGATCGAATAGTCTCTTGTTCTAGCCCGGGTGTACTTCACCATTTTATTTTAATTTTTTTTCTTATTAATGAGTTCAATTTATGATAAAAGAAGACGTAACATTTAAAAATCAACCCAAAATCATTTCTTCGTTTGCATATTTTTAAACTAAACAGTAATCAGAAGTGACTTTTCTAGAACGTTCATCGTCAAATCGAAATATCAGCTGACGTGATATTGTAAATGAACAAACACGGAATTTGATAACCGACATTATCATTATTTATTTATGTATTTATTTATTTTGCGAAATAATCAACCGGGTAAATTATTCCTCATAATATATAATATTCAATAGATGATTAATTCTATAATAATGCATACGTAATCTGTATAAATTAAAATATCATGTTGTAGCGTATTGTACGACCGGTCACCGCCGGGCGTCCAGCTAGTCTCATCTAATTGAGCTGAGTAGAACGTGGATATTGGGTTTACTTTCGACAGTCTTGTGAATCTCGCTTTCCTTCTTTAGTCCTCACATTCCATGATTAATATTTCAGATAAAGGGGGGAAGAATTGCTATTATCGAAGTCAGAATGTATGTATGAAAGAGTTATCGTTAGCTAATTTTAACCTTGAATATATATACATATATTATTTTTAAAACAGTAATCTACGGACATGCATGTCTAATGGCCCTACCTCTCTTCTAAACATGCATGTTTAATGGCCCTACCTCTCTTCTAAACATGCATGTTTAATGGCCCTACCTCTCTTCTAAACATGCATGTTTAATGGCCCTACCTCTCTTCTAAACATGCATGTTTAATGGCCCTACCTCTCTTCTAAACATGCATGTCCTTAGATTAATGTTTAAAAAATAATAAATAAATATATTTGTTTACGTCCAAATAAAAATATGGGCGATTTCCTAAACAACAAGATCGTCAAGGTGAAGACGCTAAGTTAACCGTATCATCATTAAAAATTTTTTTAACAAATCTACGTATATATTAGCTCCTTATATGAAGTGGTTTCATGCTTTGTTTGGAGCGATTCCATAAAAATCATCTTTAAGGAGGAAAGGTTATATATTTATTGTTTATGTTTTGCATGTGTATCATTAGGTGTATCAGAATTTTGGGGAAATTTTTGACACCCCTAACACAAAACTGCGAATAAAATATTAAAAAAAACTCGTAATTTTTCTTAAAGTGGGTTGTTTATTTTCTTTATGGAATATACTTCCAAAATAAACTATTAAAGTTGTTTAAAAAATAATAGAAATATTATTTTTTATTTTAAAAACAAAACAGTGTTTACAAAGTTCCTGCTCGCCTTCATGCAGCCATTTTTTTTACGTAATGAAATCAATTGAATTTTACGAGTTCAATATTTTTCAATTTTTAAACTTTAAAAATCTATCAACATTTTTCTATTGGTTCAATTTTTATGATATTTTCAGGGCCAATGTGAAATGTTATGCTCTTTCGAATAAACCAAATATAATATTTTAGACAAAAGTTTTTTTTTTTAATTCACCCCCTCCACCATTTTGAAATGTCTATTAAAATTTTAATAATTTATGTACCAAAGTTTTATATATAACAAAGTGAAGATAAAAGACCAACAAATAAAATATTTTTATTTAAAACAAAAAAAGCAGTGTTTTTTGGAAATTTACTTGGAAAGTCCAAAGTGTAAAACTTTTTTTTTAAACACGTTGATTTTTTTAAAGTGGAAGCTTACGTTATGCTTAGAATGTTAAGTAAATATGGGACGCTTGCGACAATTTTTTCTATTTCATTCAATGTTTTCTTTTTTTAGATATTAAAAAAAAATTCAGTCGATAAAGAAGTATCAAAATATATCAATCAAAAACTCATGAGATGAGTTTTTGATTGATATATTTTGATACTTCTTTATCGACTGAATTTTTTTTTAATATCTAAAAAAAGAAAACATTGAATGATTTTTTGATAATCGAAGGAAGTAAAATTTCGTTGATTTTCTTTAAATCTTTTTAAAAGAAAACTAATTTATAAAACAAATATTGCATAATTTGCTATTAAACCTGTTATTTTTTTAAATGTTGGTCTTTGCAAGTTTTGAAAGACAGTAAGTCTAAATATTTCAGTGTTTATCACGAATTTTTACCGACAATTTCTGACACTGCTAGTACATCATAGTAACGGTTATTGTTCATGTTAGAACCTTGCAGAGATATCACGCCTCAATGCTAATTAAATACACAAGAAATAATAGCACAAATTTTATATATATTCAAATATACAAAATTTCACACTTAGAAGACTGTTGGAAAATGTTCTGAGAGAAAATTTATTAAATTTGAGTACAGTCACATGTGATATGCGACTGTTGTTGTCAGATAAGTGTCTGACTATAATATGGCGTTTGTGTATCCATGTCCAAAGTAGTATGTAAGTGCAAATTTATGATAGTTACTGTAAAAAGTGTTCAACATAAGGTGTTTGCAAAAGGGAAGAAGAAGAATGGACAGTTAAGTGTTCTTTGAAGAGAGTCAATTCGTTGGGAGTTAAATGTTCGCGTTCATGTCGAGCGAAGTGTTTAAGTGAAATGTCATTGATTATAAAAATATACATCGTCATTCTATCTGGTTTCATTATTGGATTTTCTCACATTTTATATTTATTATTGGAAAATGTGAGATGAAATCTCTAAGATAAAAATTTAAGTTTGGGGGAGGGGGATCGCAGTGAAATACGATATATGGGTGCAGCTGTCTATAGTGAAAAATAAGTATGCCAGATCAATTAAAATCAAATATTGACTATATAGGAAGGCTAACTTTATTTTATGATATAGCAGTACAAGTTTTTAATGTAATATTATAGTGACTAGCAAGACCCATGGAAATTTTAGGTTATGATAAATATATTTAATCGATAAATATCTCTACTATTATATATGTGTGTGTGAGTGTGTGTTTGTGTGCATGTTCCCTATGGACTCGGAAACGGCTGGGATGATTTTTATGAAATTTTACACGAAACTATTTTATCTGCCTGGTAGTGTTCTTAGATAGGTTTTGTATTGGAATATCTTCAATAAGTATCGATAATCGAAATAATCCATTGAAAGAAGGAACGGCGAATTTGACTCAAATTAACACCTTATACAGCCTAACATCACAAGTGCATTTGTGAAGTTTTATTACCACACAAGCCGAAAGGGCCGACATATAAAATCAACAGTAGGTTCTTTATATGACAGGAGAACGTTCGAAATTAATGTTTCTTTTTAAAGGACAATTGAACCATGATGCTTGATTTTTTCATTTTAAACTTAAATTCAAGCCATTATTACCGCACAAGCAGTAAGGCCAGGCATATAAAATCAGCAGTTGTTTCTTTGACATGATAGGGTGCGTTCAAAATGAATATTTCTGCTTAGAGCACAATTGAAGAATGATATTTGATTTTTGCATTTTAAACTATAATTTAAGCCATTATATTAAAAAATAATTGTATCTAATCGACAATAATTCTCTATAGTGAAATGCAGCCTAATCTGGTAGCACCAGGTGCCCTAACATGTATTACCCCTCCAGGCCAATGTATTGTGGACTAAAGTCACTGCGAAGAGGCACGTGAAGCTTCCTTGAGGTACCCCGCGATGGTCTCCAATTAGAGCAGGCAATCGATTTGATTGATAAATCGGTGATTTCACTGATGTCGATGGCGATAAAAATATGGGAGTGTGAAATATTCGTGGATTATCATTCAATCTTGAGCAACGTCCAGTCTCCCTGCTACTCTTAATAAAGCTGATATTTTTAAGATAATACAAAATTTTTTTTTTGTGCAGAAAAACCATTAACACACAGCAAATATGTGTTTATTAGCATTTCTATGAAAATAGTCTCCATTGTATTTTAAATATAGAACCGACTCAAATTAGATGAGTTGGTAAGTATTAATAGATACTCAAAGTAATATTGTGCTTACATAGTTCAATACAAAATAATAAAATCACATTATAAGAGAATCTTTAATTTACTCTTTCAAGCCAGCACCTCTTGGAAGACAATATTGTTTTTTGCCCTGTTTCTTTCAAATGTTCCCTTTTTTAGATAATGTTTCTTTCTTCACTGAAGAACCACTGCATGTCGAAATTATGAGTTCTTTCCTCATACCATTACAACAATGATCATATATCTATTATAATATAAAATTCAAATCATCTTGCTTGGGAGTTGAAACCGTCCATATGGTTTCACTTTAAAAGTTCTGGTTTCAAAAATACTGTGCATGCGCAAATAAATAAAAACAAAGCCATAAAAGCTTTTTTTTTTAATCAACAATTTGCAGGATCGTTTTCTGTTTTATTTATTTTTAAAGAGATGTATACATTTTATTTTTCTACACTCTTAACAATATATAAATAAATAAAACCGAACATAATTTTTAAAAAATTAGTTTGCCTTACAAATAAAAAAAATCTGCAAGATTGGAGATTGAGTGGCAAAATACTCTCGATCCCTATATTATATAAAAGGAACCACATTCCCCTAATCACCGAAGAATATGTAAACAATAATATTAGTATTTCAGAAGTTAACTTCTTTTTCAAAAATAAACAAGTTAAATATAACGTTAAGAAAAATAATAAATACTTTTCATTTATTTTAAACAATATATACAGAACTTGTTCTTTTTTAATTTTAAACAATATAAATAACATTTTTTTAAAACAAATATTGTTCACGAATGCTTTTGATTAGACGGAGAAAGACTTTCCCTTTTCCACCACATGAATTCCATTATATGCATTCCAAAAGTTTCTGTTTCCAACTCTTTTCATTTTTTTTTTTTTTTTTTTTTTTTTTTTTTAACAATGGGACCATAAACCTTCTATGATTTGTATGTGTATCTAAGGGGCGGTCGGACCAACAAAGTTTTCCTCATGAATAATTTCGTCATGTTGATATTTTCAATGATCGAAGTGGTCCAGATCTTTATAGGCCACCTATCCATCTGATAAAATTTGTGTCCCTGGTAGGATCGACAGACTAATTATCAGGAATAATGTGTCCCTATCCCTGCAGTAAACTCTGGTAATATTACATAGATTCAACTCATGCTCGACAGTCCCAATAATTAATTTGTGGATCCTACCAGGACCACAAATTTTATCCAATGGCGGGGCAGCCTATAAAGCTTCGGACCATGTTAATCATGGAAAGTATCAACATATACAATATATATATATATATATATATATATATATATATTGCAGTTATGGGCTGGTAAACGTCAAAAGAACACTAGATAAATAAAATCAACAAAAGTTTAGCTAGAATTTATCACTTTCGACGTTCTCTCTCACCTTCTAGCACACGTTCTCCCCCTCACTTCTGCCAACTGACTCCATTCCATTTGGATATGTGGACAGTGTGATCTCGTGCGATCCCATGAGACTACACCTTATAAATCCACGACCACCATTTTAATCTCTCTCTCTTTATCAAATTCCATCTGAAGGTAAGTCGTATAGCCACATGAGGCACACACGTGGGCGATTTCTTCTATGCTTATTATATTCAACTCTACACTCCCACCTGATCTCCATGTGGCATTGTGGACGTAGTCATTTGTTGCGGGCACTCCTATGAAGAGGGATTGGTTGGACTACTTCATCTTCATTGGAGCTCTAAGAAGAGGCATTGGAACTATTAGCATCAGCCTTAGGATCTACAGTCATATCATCAGGCTGGGCTTCTTCATCTTCATCAGAGCTCTCAGAAGAGGTACTGGAACTATCAACACCAGTGTTGGGGTTCACAGTTGTACCATCATGGGGAGTAGGTCAGATTGACAGCTCATCATTGGATGATGAGCCATTACTGCTACTTGCCAACTGATTTATATTTAGGGCAGGCCCGATATCCTTCACATGGCATGGGGTACCATCGACTAGAACAGCCTGCTCACTTATGATGTCCTCTTTGAAAGCTGGTGGTGCATCGGTTATTGGGAAGTTTCAGCCAGACAATGTCCTCTAACTCATGCGTCCATCAGGTTCCCTGCCAATCAGGCAGATGAGCGTCAATATCCTTGATGCGCAATTGATATCAATGGATCGCATTGACAGGTGCACTTGCAGCAGTCATGACATCCTTTAGTGTTGCATTATATCTATAGACCGCCTCTGCGATCATGCATTGTCATTGTTTTCTTGCCGCGATCCTCTTCATGTTTCGGTGGCACCACACTGCTATGCTATTGCCACTCGGCATGTATGCACATAGGTGTTTAAGCTGGATCCCACACTTGTCTACAAAACGCCTGAACTTCCCACTGCAGGAGGCTGTGCCATTGTACTCTAATTCACGGATGACACTGGAGGAATTCTGTCTTATTAAGCACACCAGATGGCGAACCTTGTTGGTCCACAATCAATCAGGGTGAGGAAGTGCAGGCTGCCGTAATGGGTTGTGTCCATACCCAGTTGGCTCGAAGTCGTGTCTACTCCCAGCTGACCTTTTTGCCATGTGTCTGGGGCGGGGTCGATTGACTGGCATGTTTTGCATTTCTTGACTACCGCTTTCACTGCACTTTTGGATACTGACGGACTGGACAACTGCACAAAATAACATGTCCATCTTACTCCGGTGTGCCCACTGAGGTGGTGTATCTTCCTGATTTCGTTTTGGTAATTTAAAAAAAAATATTTATGACTGTTTTTGTTTTTTAACGAGATTTAATTTAAATATATTTATGAGATGTTTTTTTGTTTGAGAAAAAAACAGTTTATAAACATATCATTGGAAAATAACAGTTCATAAATATTTTATAATAGTCGAAATTTTATGTTTGATGTGAAAAAAGCTACCAATACATGATGTTTCATTAAAAAAAAAAAAGAAAACAATGCATAAACATTTTTATTATAAAACGTTATAATTTTGTTGTAAAAGCTTAAAGACCGTTTACATAAAACTTCGATTTTTATATTTGCTTTAAAAAAAATCTACATTATATACAGTGTTGGTCATCCCTATCATTTGTCAAATGGTTTTCTAAAGAAAGAAATGCGACTCTTAACAGTAACCACCACACTTATAGAATAATGTGGTATTGTGGTGACTAATCCGTATTAATTCGTAAATTTGCATCGAATGGATAGCATAGTACTTAGTTCGCTGCACATTATAACAAAAACAAAAAATAAAACATTCGCCAATTAATAATTTTTCATTATGTATATGAAATCGAGTAAAGATAATCACACACATACACACATAATCGCGTTTATTGTTGAAACGATTCAGCAAAATCTATCCATATTTTTTTCATTTTAATATATTTTCACATGAATGTTTCTGTTATGTAACAAAAATATATAGACATATTCTGATCCATTTACATAATTGTCAAAAATATTTTTTCCTTTATAAGTATCACGTTTATACATTGATTCTGTATACTCACTATTCCATAGCTAGTTATAACATATACTGACCCTATACTGGGTATAGTTATTATAATTATATTCGAAACTGAGGCTACATCAAAAGGATACCACTCCCTTATCCAGGATTGCCAGATTGATCTTTTTAAAGCCAAATTACATGAATTTAGCTTTTTTTTTTTTTTTTTTTTTTTTTTTTTAAAGTAGTTGACCTACAAAAATTGTATTTGGTCTTTTTCAAAGCGTAATGTATAAACTAACTAAGGAATGAACAAGCAGATTATTATACAGAGAGTTTTATAGAATTTGAGGCAGAGCCATGTTACCACATAGGCACAGAAAAGTTAGCCTTTTTGTTTTAATTGTTGTTACTCATAAAATCAACTCAATTTTTGACATTTAAAATGAGAGAAAACAAACAAAAAAACAGAGAGTGGTCTCCAAAGTGCTACTGAGCATTTTCTTTCCCCCGGTGTCTTCTAGAATATTTAGACAAACCTCAAGAGATAGTGTCATTATTCACTGTTAAACATTTTCTGACAGAAGGCCTTAGGTAGGAAGAATCTATGGAAGACCAAAAGAATAGTATTTTTTTCTAGGTTAGCATACTATTTATTGTTCTGAGGCAAGGTATCCATATACATAGTATTAATGTTGAATATGAGCTGTTTCCCCATGACCCAACCATCTTTAATCAGACTTCCTACGGCGTCTGTCAAATTCTGAAATGTTTAATATGGCCAGTTATCAAACGGTGATAGAACTTTATGCGCGTGCTTCTCAGCAAGATGTTTCTCATTATACAATCATCAAAATTGAACAGGGAGTTACAGAATAACACTTCAACAATAAAAGCGGAGCCTGATATAAGAAAATATCTAATGTTGTCAAATAAACTATGTATAATAAGCATTGTTAGGATGTGGTTGTTCTGTGTTATGCGATATCAACCCTTATGGATTATAGAATTTCGAACAGTCATTTTTCTGAATGTTTTTATGCATCAAGTTCTTAATATCTTGTATTTATACATACAGTAAATGCATGCTTAGTATATGGATATTTTGTAGATGACTTTGGTTTCTAAATAGTCTGATTGATAAATTATATTTTAACCTAGGCACTACTAACACCGCTCAGAATGAATCTGGGAGTAAATTAGGTGATGAACCACTCCTCAACGCTCATAATTTGGTTTGGTTTTAGTTTGGTTGTTTTATTTTACGATATATAAACTCTTTTCAGATTATTTAATAACGTCTCCACTAATTCAAGAAAAAAATTTATTCTTCAAGTTCTTTATATCTTCAAATATTTATTCCTGATGCTGTTATATATTTATTATTATTATTCTTTTCTTGTTGTTGTTATATCGTTCGTTGTTAGGACTTGTTAATAGTGAGAGTCTTAGAGAGTCTTATTGAGAGTTTGTTGCTGTGTCTTAGAGAGAGATTGCGTTCTGAGTTCGTGTTATGAAGTTTTTCATATATATAAAAATGTTCATACTTAGAAGTGTAATAGAAGCTCTTAGAGTGAGGAGACAGTCTTAGTGTTCACATTGTGTATGTAAGATGTGTATGTAAAGACATTTTGAAACACATGATATAGATAAGACATATATAACAATTTTCACTTTACCTTTTGGTAGAATTATAACACAAAGACGACGTTTATAAAAACACATGAGGGGTTTATTTCTTCTCCCGACCGGTCGTGGCTTTCATGAGTCAAGAATTCAAAGCTTCATTCTAAGTTTCAAAAGTGACCGTCTCGCTTCTAAACGTTCGAATCCCAACTGCAGACTATCGTCTGTCGTCCTCAAACTCCCTCTCAGTTTCTCCCCGTCTCTCCCTCAGTTTCTCTAAAGTTTCTAACTATATCGAGAACTTCCCGTTTTCCATGACGTCATACACATGTTAAAACATGTGTCTTCTTTCACGTGTTCTGGAAATGCGTGTCCAAACCTTTTTCCTTTGTTTACAAAAGGAATTTTACCCTATATTCCCAGTAACCTATATTTCCGATATGTTAAAAACATGTTTATTAAATTATCCTATAGTTGCATTCCTCAATTGAATTTTCATAACAGAATTGACAACACACATTCTTTTCTTGAAACTATTTTATCTCTAAGCTAAACAAGGGTTTCTTTACACATTCCATTGCTATTTCTCTCTCGTAATCTATTTCTAAACCTTAATTATGAGGTTCGAATTTCGTCTATGCCATTTCATTTTCATTTTAACTAAATCTCTCTATTTTTATACTTACATGAAAAGGGGACAGCCCTTATCATGTAACAATGTTTGGTTTGATTATTCTACAGAAAAAAAAGGTTTATTTCTGTTTTGTGAGTTTGCAAGATATGATTGACTTTTGCAAAGGGAAAGGAAAAAAATCAATACCATCAATGTTTAGTGCATTTTTTTTCCCAGGAAGCAAGTAATGTTAGACAGCCTGATCTGGTAGCACCTAACTTAACCGGTATTACCACTCCAGACCAAAGTTGACCTGAGAGCAATGGTAACTAACGGCCAACGCTACACTCCTTGCAGCTTCCAAATTGGGCCTCATCAATGGATATACTTTAAGGCCATATCCAGTACAGGCAGTTTAAGGGGAAGGGAAAACTACAAACAACGGAATCAGGGAGGTGACAAGGGTTATCTGATTAACGACACAGACTGAAAAACTGATTGTGTTAATTTCAAATTTAGTTAATTCCACAGAAACATTTTCACTTAGGGATGTTAGCAACCTTTATGTGGTTATTCCCATAAATACTCGATGCCTTTCTAGAAAGAATTCTAACTAGAAAGATATTGGGGAAACGAACGCCAACAATAATCATCTGATATATTCGAAATGAATGAATGACACTCAATAACAACTGAATAAAAAGAGTCAGAATCTTATAACATGCCAATTTATACTACAAAGAATATATTAGTTTGTAGGCTTACTCATATTACTATAAAGAAAGGATTTAAAGTGTTATATCAGTTGCAGTATATTCAATTTAGTGGTCATTGCGCAGTAGCGTGTGTATGCTTCACTGGCCAGTATTTCGTGAATACCTTATTGCATCTGTTGATTCTCTTTGGTCACAAAGAGGCCAGGTAGGATGTGTCTATACACTTATGTTGTCTGTAAAAGCAAAAATAAAAAATGAATAAATAAATGCTGTGTTTGGGTTTTCGTCGTTTCACAAAATTTCAGAACTGTATATTTCTTGCGCTATGATTAGTAAAAAGAAACAGCAGATTTGAATTTTTGTCAAATCAAAAGTTGACATATAAAAACAACATTCATTGCTGCTGCTTCAAAAAATCCATCTTTTCTATTTTGTAGGATTACCACTTATAAGGCCAGGCGTCACTCGGGGATGAGTGTTAATCAATCATATGGAATGATTGCTAGCCAAAGATGATGAATAATATGGAAGTGCTAACATTGATCGATGGTGCGAACTGTATTTGATTATTTATATGACAGTTTATAACAAGAATTCATTGACATTCGATTTGAAGACGATCAAGTTATAATTAACAGGGAAGTAAGTTGGAGTAATGTGTTCCAGAGGTGAGAATCGTTTGCAAAGAAATTTTCTCCATAGAAATTCCGCCTTTATCGAAGCACATAAAGTGAGAAAAGAAAGTCCTTTTTAATCGTGATAGCAAAACAGGTTTCTGCTACAAATGTTTTACAAGGAAGAATCAAATACTGGAGGTCAGCCAAGCACCTTCCATGGAAACAATGATTGAAGAGACGGAGGGAGAGAGAAACAGTCTTATTTGAGGGAGAGGTTATAGCGAAGAAAAGAGATCACTCGCCCACTAGATTTTGAAGTCGATTTTGTGAGTTTAGGGTAGACTGGGCTCTTAAACTTTGGTAGAGCAACAAGTCTAGGAGAGGGCAAACTCCAAATCAAACTAATCTTTCTTCGTTTATCCCACAATTTGTCCCAGGCTATATATTCTTGCCATTGAGAAGGCGTTAGCTTATTGCTAATCATTGATGGGTCTACATAGATACATTTTTTTTAACTAGAGTGCTTTTCCTCTAAGGTGCTAACTTTTTAAATTTCACTTTCTCGACCGTGTGTTTGACCTTCCTGCCCTAAGAAGGAGATAAATAAAATATTGGATTTCTCACCAAAACTGGGTTTAAATAAGAAGTTAGAGTTTGCACAATATTTTCTTCGCTATAAACTAAGCATCATGAGGACACTTTCAGAGAGGTTCATTGTCTTCTGATCCAAAAAGAAGCTGCACTGGAATCTGGAAAAGATGTTTTTTTTTTAATTTTAATTTAATCTATAGTATCGACAGTATTTGAGACTCAAACCAATAATACGGAAACCTCCACACTTGTTGACGACTACTCTATCTTTACAAAGCAACAATTCGTCCATGCATGAAGCAGTGTTGTCACATCTGAGCTGGTTCATCTCTAACATAGTCCGTATGAGCACATGAAAAGTATTAGCAGCAATGAAGGATGACCAACATGTGAAGAGAGAAGCAGTAAAATCACGTATATGCAAATTAGAAAGTGTGCGCAAGAAAAGGAAGGTAAGAAGCAAAAAAATGCAACACGTCGAAATAAAGTCGATGTCAAAGAAAATGGTTGAGTAAATGCAAAGGCAAGAAGTGGCTGGCTAATACCAGCGTGCAGTCGGAAGAAACAGAAACGCGCACCAGATAAAATGGACGTGGCAGCGAGAGATTTTTTTTAAAGTTGTTGAAACAATGATAAAAGGCAATAAAAAACTTGTACGGCGCAATCACGTTGACACACCAGTTTTCACCAGATCACCAAAGTTAAGCAACACTGAGTCTGGCCAGTACCAGATGAGTGACCATTTGGGAAGGTTAGGCGCTGTATGTACCTTCTGGGAAGGTTGAGTGTGGGGGCCAATATCCTCACCCTGTAAAAAGAACTCCTCGCTACAAAAGCATCTACAAAAAGTTGTAGATGGCCTATGCCCCTTCAGGGGCTCAAGGGCTATGTGGGGGGGGGGAGTAAAAAAACTCCTGTTGAAAAAGAACAAAATGCCGACCCAGATTTGTATTCATTTATTTCTTGCCTTCGTTTGTTTGTAACGTTGCCGTTACAAACAAACGAAGGCAACGTTACACATGTACTTGTCTACCACTTTTAAACAGGGCCTCAAAAAGTGTCTCAAATATAATAGGTCTTGCACCACCAACCAACCTCCAACTTCTGTCCAATCACTACAATGTTGCATGCTTGTGCCTGTTTTACAAGTTTTATAATGGAATCTGCTCTGACAAACTCATAGTATTTGTGCCCCCTTCGACATACATAATCCGGGCCTACCCAACAAGCAGCAAAATCATATCTCTTCACTGTGGAGGTCCAGAGATGCCAGAAAGTTTGGTGCAAAATTAATGTTTTTTATCAGGAAAATATCCTGTACCTCTACAAAGCAACCATTCACCCATGTATAGAGTACAGCTGTCACATTTGGGCTGGTGCATCTGCTACTAGTCTCTCACTCCTGAACAGGGTCCAAAAGAGAGTCACCAACCTGATAGGTCGTGAACTGTCATTGAAGCTTAAGCCCCTATCCCATCAACGAAATGTTGCATCCTTCCGCCTGTTTTATAAGTATTTTAATGGTAGTTGCTCCAACGAACTACAAGCCCTTGTGCTCCCTCGACGATAATACCCCCTGGCAAACACGACAAGCAGTGAAGTCCCTACACAGTAGAGGGACCTAGATGTAGGAACGCCTTCTACTCTAATAGCTTCTTCTCCAGAAATGCTAGACTATGGTATTCTCTTCCGGTTTCCTGCTTCCCCAACTGTACTAACATGCAGAAGTTCAAGTATAATGTGAACAGACATCATGCTGCTAAACTCCCTACATAGTACCCCTGCAACTTAGGTCTTTGATAGTAACCCCCTACATCAAAGTTGCAATGTGCCTTGTTTGAGGTGAAAATGTAATAAAATTAAAAAAAAAAAAAATGTCAAGATGACATTATTTTTGCACCAACTTAATAGTTTCTTCCTAAATTTTGGAATTACCTCCCGGTTTCCTATTTCCCTGACTGTACTAGCCTGAAGAAGTTTAAATGTTATGTGAACAAACACCTCGTTGCTTAACTCCCAACAGTCCCCTGTAAGGCACGATCTCACATAGTAGCTCCTTATGTTTAAAGTGGGCAATATTTCTTGTTTAGCGTAAAAAATAATTTATAAAATAAACACCAACAAATCACAATAATTCCGATATTTCTTCAATTTTCACCAAATTTTTAGCATTTATTCGATAATTTTTATTATATGAGTTAGAAAGGGTGTCAGTCGCTGGATTGAACTTATTTCCCCCCTATTATTTGCATATATTTATGTAGTGAAAATTGTTTGAAAAAAATTAATTCATTAGTTAATTAGTTAGTAGTTGGAATTAATAATTTTATAATTTACATAAAAATTAATAATTTTATTATATCATAATTAAGATCATTTAATTCTTTCTAACTCAACAATAAACAACAACATATGCAAATAATAAAGAAAATATTTATCAATATTCAAATTTTATTTTTAGCTGCAATATTTTAAAGTCTAAAAAATTCTTATTTTTTTACTTTACTAGAATATCTTGTTCTTTACTTTTCCAGGTTGAATTTCTTGTCCTTTACTTTTCCAGGTTTAATAAAATCTTAAGAATATTACTTTTCATGCGCGCATTTTTCCATATAATCCATGATTTTTCCAGGCATTGCTATTGTATTAATATATAAATTAATAATATTTATTAATGATTGTAAAAAAAAATTAGCTTTCAAACACACATTTATTCAATATTTATCATTCAATCGCAGTAGTTCCGAGCCAGGGTCTCTACCGAGACTGCGGTTCATGAATTCATGATCTGTATAGAGTGTAAACTAACAAAAAGAAGATGCCACTCGGTGTCTTTTTAGATATCGTTGGAGCTTTTGACAACATACCCTTCAGTAGTATGTTCAAGTCGCTACGAGAACTCAATGTACCACCAGTACTCATCCGATGGATTGAGTATATGGTGAGGCACAGAACAGTTCAAGTAGAACTACTGAGGGCAACTGTTAAAAGGGAAGTAGTTAAATGAAACCCCCAAAGTGGGATTTTATCACCTTTACTATGGAACTGTATGCTGAATCCTCTTTTAAAGGAGTTTAAAAATAGGAATATTTATGCCCAGGCTGATGCTGATGACATCACAGTGCTGGTCGCGGGTCCAAAAGCATCATTGGTCAGACGTATTGCCAAAATGGGACTACATTCTTCATCAAATGTGATAACGAAAAATTTTAGTTCATTCAAAGAATATGTATATCATAGAATTCACTAATATTTTTAATCGATAATTCACCATTTTTTGCTATAAAATCATAAGGAGAGTTAAAAAAAATTAATTATTAAAAAAAAGTTCGTTTTTTTTAATTATAAAATAAACGATACACGGGATTGAACCTAAAATATTTCCACCAACCCCCGGTACTCTAACCGTTACGCTAACATGTCATACTGGCTAAATCACAGTAAAAAAATATTTATATACAAAAAAAAGTTATGCAAAATAAAAAAAAAAAGCGTTAGTCACTTATGTACTTACTCTCCTGTTTGTGAACCCACATATTTTGTTGTAACTTTTTTTCTACTAAACCAATTTTCGAAATTTTTTTTTCAAAATGTAGCTAATGAGGTGTTCTATCCAAGTATATAACCTGTTTGAAATTTGGTTTCGAACGGAATTAGTGGTGGGGGTTTGAATGTGTCTTGATTCATTCAATTTCGGACTTAAGCATATATTCAACCACTACCGTGGTTGAATGATTAATAACTGTACCCCTTTTACATGTTTTTTAATTTTATTTGCTTGCTTATAAGGTAGACAATTTTGATCACATTTTCAAAGTTAAAATATCACTTACCTCCCTTGCTGATTTTTATTTTTAGGTCATTATTCATAAGTCGTTTGTATTAGCAGTTGTTTTAATCGGACTAAACAATTTACTAAAATACATTACAGTCATAGTATACCAATAAGACATT